>NW_026111524.1:420664-428164 GCF_024679095.1 Eriocheir sinensis
CTGACTTTTTTTTCTACGAGTGATTTTCCTTAAGTAAATCCATCTTATTCCTGAGACTTCTCAGGCTGGGTGTAGTGCCTTCAGTCCAACCTCCTGCACCCGACTATGATTGCGACGCCGCTGCCTGGCTTTGTTGTGCAACGCCTGGCCTCACCTGCTGGCATGTATCACACACACAGACAGACGTTAAGAAAGACAGGAAGACAGGCGGCCAGACAACCGGACAGATAGACAGGCAAGAGTTAAACAGGCCACATAGGGGCGTGTTTTGCTGTAATTTTGTTCCTGGAAGTTTGAGTCTCATTGAGTCTCATTGAAAAGTTGCTCATCACTTTGTTTCTATTGTTCTCTCTTGTGTGTGTCTGTGTGTGTGTGTGTGTGTGTGTGTGTGTGTGTGTGTGTGTGTGTGTGTGTGTGTGTGTGTGTGTGTGTGTGCCCATCCGGAAGGAGCTATGATGGGGAACAATTGGTTGATTGTATTCATTGCAATTCATCGGCCCTGCCGGAACGCCGATGACTGTGGCGCTCAACCATATCTTTTAATATACTATAGATAAATACTACATAAAACATCGGAATTATACATACTAAATAATATAATAAAAGTCGAGTTGATCTTAGATTAAGTCAGATGTGTGTGTGTGTGGGGAGAGGTTGTGTGTGTGTGTGTGTGTGTGTGTGTGTGTGTGTGTGTGTGTGTGTGTGTGTGTGTGTGTGTGTGTGTGAGTGTGGGTAATGTGTGTGTGTGAGTGTGGGTAATGTGCGCGTGTGTGTGTGTGTGTGTGTGTGTGTGTGTGTGTGTGTGTGTGTGTGTGTGTGTGTGTGAATGGGAAGGAGGGTGTGTGTGTGTGTGTGTCTGTGTGTGTGTGTGTGTGTGTGTGTGTGTGTGTGTGTGTGTGTGTGTTAGGAGGTGTGTGTGAGTGGGAAGGAGGGTGAATGTGTGTGTGTGTGGGGCGGGGGGGAGAAGGGGGAGTGTGTGTGTGTGTGTGTGTGTGTGTGTGTGTGTGTGTGTGTGTGTGTGTGTGTGTGTGTGTGTGTGTGTGCCAAAGCCTTACACTTCTTGACAAGGGACTCAGAAGCAAGAACAGAAAAGCTTCCAAATGTTTTCGTCCGATCAGTACTTTCCTTGCCCTTATTGTTTCATCGTGTTTCATCGTGATGTATCGCGTTTCATCGTGTTTCGTTTTGTTCGGAACCTGAAGGTACACACGGGGGCCGCAGAGGCATTTCGTCAGGTTGTAAAATGTGTTGATGCAGAAAAAAGAAAATTGTATGAAGCAAAAGTGTTACTCGATTTCATTTCGTTCATCGAAAATTTAATTATGGTCAAAATAGGATTCACGAGTGGCTTAAAACGCAGCCAAGAGAACATCTGTGTTGCCACTGCTAAATATAAAACCAAATAGAACAATGATAATAACGTTCCATATACTAAACAGACAAAGCAATTAAATCCCAGACTCATCTTGATTATGTTTGTTGAATTCTTGTTTGTTGATTGTGTTTGCCGTCCACTCACCAGAGGACGGACTGGAATGGGGAATTTTTCTCTGTAATGAATTATTTTGTTTTGTCGTTTCATTGCACGGTTGATCGTCACTCAGTTTGTCATTTTTTACATGACGTGAACCATTCGTTCGTTTCATATAAATTGCATTGGTGATTATTGCTTTAGCTATAATTACCTTTATATATAATTTTCTTTTCCTTTTTATCCTTCCTTCGTTTCTTTGTCCTTCGTGTTTTTTTTATTTCCTTAATTTTCGTTGTTTTGCAACCTATTCTATTTTTTGTTACCTTTTCATCTACAATTCTACATTTTTAATATGACGAGCATTTCTAGGGATCAACAAGGAAAACACACACTCACACAACCCCCCCCCCCACCCCGCACCCCCACCCCCACACAAATCACGGCACACTTCCCATTCCATGACGACTTGACATTTGGCCGCGGGACTTTGCACTGATCTTGGTTCTGACGCGTCCAACAGAGCATGGCTGATCCCCTAAAGACTGAGGGCAGGGGTGGGGGATGGGGGGAGGGGAGGCAGATAATGGCGGAGCAAATTAAATCACCACCTGGACGCCTCGAGTCTTGGAAGGCGAGGAGGCAATTCACCCGAACAGGAGAATCGAGGAGTCTAAAATTTGCTCCGCGCGTTCCAACTCCAATACAACTCCTGGACTTAGGTTATTGCGCTCCTGACCTGCTTCTTCATTTTTTTTCTTCTATTCTGACTGACGGCCTTAGGACAGATGTGGGAAAGGAAAAGTACACAGGCAGGTGATACTTAATGCCTTCAGGACAGGTGTGGAAATAAAGATAGACGAGCAGGTAACATCTACTTATTTTTGGACAGGTGAGGACAGGAGACGAGCAGGTAACATCTACTTATTTTTGGACAGGTGAGGACAGGAGACGAGCAGGTAACATTTACTTATTTTTGGACAGGTGAGGACAGGTAATATAATGAGTATACTAACATGCCCTCAGAACAGGTGGAAGGAACGAAAGCTAGAAAGGCGGGTAATGGGTATCAGAGGTGAGTTTATTAGTAAGTTTAGTCATATTTCTATGTTATTAATAAGGATATTAGTAAGGTTAAAGGGTAAGTTAATTAGACAAAATAAAAGCGAAATTATCAGATAGAAACAGGCGAAGGAAATAAACACGCAAATTGGTAGCTCGACAGGTAGGTAAGCAAGGTGTGGTAAGGTGTAGCAAGACAGACTGGTGGACAGACAGGCGGATAGAGAGGCGGGAAGACAGACACAGACAGACAGAGAAACATTCAGATAAGCCCCATACATACATACATACATACATACATACATACATACATATTCTCCCACGTTTCTGCGTACATAATTGCAAACTTGGAGGCTAACGCTAAATCTGACCTTTGTCTCGGTGCTCATCTCCGTCTCTTGTACAAAAAACACATTAAGGTTTAAATTAAGTCCACAGGAAAGGCATTCACACACGGGGGAGCGAAATTAAAACAAATAAACCCTCTTAGCTATTAGTCCATATTCAGCACTCAAACATACATTCATACGAACATACATACATACATACATACATACATACATACATACATGCATGCATGCATACTCTTATACATTACTGAAGTTTGGCTATTGGAAGCACATCGTACACACACACACACACACACACACACACACACACACACACACACACACACACACACACACACACACACACACACATGTCCGCACGCACGCACGCACGCACGCACACCAAGACCGCGTAACGTTCCAGGAATGCTATGACAGAGAAACATAGAAGAAAAATAAAGAAAAAAGAGATAAACGGGATAACGCGGAGAAGGGGAGGAAAGAGAAGGAGAAAGAAAGAGAGAGGGAGAGAGCGAGAAAAAGGCGAAAAACATGGAAGAGTTAGGACGATTATGACAAGCAGAGCAAACATATAAAAAAGAAAAATGCTGCATTATAAAGCAAGAGAGAGAGAGAGAGAGAGAGAGAGAGAGAGAGAGAGAGAGAGAGAGAGAGAGAGAGAGAGAGAGAGAGAGTAAAAATGTTAAATGCAATGCATGAATGAATATCAAGGGGCAAAAATATACATGTGTGTGTGTGTGTGTGTGTGTGTGTGTGTGTGTGTGTGTGTGTGTGTGTGTGTGTGTGTGTGTGTGTGTGTGTGTGTGTGATTCTTGAAATAAGGTATTAATAAGCAACCATGTTGCCTCTCTATCTTCTATCGATATTTTCATGCTGACTGCTCTTCTGAACTTGCTAACTGCATGCCTCCCCCCCTCCCCCTGCCCCGCTGCACAAGACTAGCTACCATGCTCATCCCTCTACTGTCGAAACCCCTGATGCAAGAGTTACCCAGCATCTTTACTCTTTCATCCGTCACGCTGGTAAATTCTGGAACAATCTTCCTTCATCTGTATTTCCTCCTGCCTATGACTTGAACTCTTTCAAGAGGAGGGTATGACACCTCTCCTCCCGAAATTGACCTCTGATTTCGAACACTCCTTTAACCTCTGTTCTGGAGCAGTAAGTAGCCTTTTTTTTTTTTTTTTTTACGCCCTTGCACTGTCTCCATAGCTGTAAAAAAAAAAAAAAATATATATATATATATATATATATATATATATATATATATATATATATATATATATATATATATAGAAACTGGTAAGACACAAACGAGTTCATGTATTTCATCTTTTAGTTCTCTCTCTCTCTTTATTTAAACTGGGTTTACAGGAGATTGTGCTAAAGTTGAAGGTTTTAAGCTTCATCTATCTATATCTACATACAATACAAATTGAATTACTTCCTAGAAGTCCTAATCCAGCTGTTCACCTCCGCTTGAAGATCTGAAGTGACGCGCGATGGTGGAGGTCGGTGGCGAACAAGCTGGTTCCACTGGCGGCTGTAGTGGGCTGGAAAGAGTGGAAGTGGTGTTCTGTCCTGGAGAAGGGTACAGCCACTTGTTCCTGTCTGTGGGTGCTGCTCGTGGAGTGTATGGGGGTTGGGGCGGGGGAGCTGGAGAGCTGCCAGGTGGGGTGGTTTAGGTTGTGCCTAGAACATTACACACAGGCCTGCCACATCCCTGCGCTCCTGGAGAGGTTGCAGGAGCCACGCGCGTGTTGAGGACCTGTGCTGTATCAGACGCTGGGCTCTGGCCTGGACCCGATCCAGAGGTGCAAGGTAGGAGGGCGGGCAAGCGCACCAGGCGAGGGGGGGGTACGCCAGGAGGGGGCGTACTTGTGCCTTGTAGAGCACCTCAGTCCCTTTGGCGTCATGTAGATGGGAGATGCGCCGTACACAGTTGAGTTTCCATGCTGCATTTTTGATATTTTTTAGCATGGTTGGTGAAGGATAGTCCCGCGTCGAACTCCACTCCGAGAATGGAGATGGAGTCTTGAAGGGGTAGCGTTTTCCCCTCCAGTTGTATCCCTGGCCCGGCTAGATTGTTGTTATCTCGCCTGCGGGATATTACCATTGCTTGTGTTTTTCAGGGCCAGGGTGACTTGCCAGCAGCCGCTCCAGGCGATAATTTTGTCGAGTGCCATGTTGATGCGACACACTGTGCCTTGCCAGTCCTGTCTGTCGCTGGTGAAGGCAAGGCAGTCGTCAGCGTCAGCGTCTCTCTCTCTTTTTTTATTTAAACATGTTCAGTACATTAGTACATGGCAGTATTATTTTTCTATGCTAAAGTTCCCCCGGCCGTTGGGGAGCTATTTAAAAGCTTCTGCCGATTATATTATACAATTATATACATGTTTACGGTGGGTGTAGGAGTAGCCACCTGTGGGACGCAACCTTCATCTGCTGAGTGGACAGTTGTGTCACATCCACATCAGCAGTGAGATTGTTCCACCACACCACCGCTGCGATGGAGAAGGCACGTTGGTGGGTGCTGGAGCGGGCCATTGGCACTTCCAGGAGGGAGGCGTTGCTCAGCACCGTTCTCGTGCTGCGCTCAGACCTCCTCCAGGTAGCCCCTCAGGTCCGTCAGGTGGGGCACCAGGCCCACTTGTGCTTAGGTAGCACCGTCAGGGCAGCGACGCGGCGACGGTGCTCCAGGTTATTCAGCTGGTTCGTGGCTGGTCTTGCCCTTCCTTCGTGTGGGTGTTGTTGTTGTTGTTGTTGTCGCTGTGTCTCCCACTGGCTCGGTCGGTGGTGCTGGGTGCCGTTGATGAGGCGTTCAGCCCTCCTCTGCACCTTGTCTAGCAGGTTGAGGTGGCAGCGGGCGCTGGCCATCCAGGTGAGCGGTGCATACTCCATCACTGGACGGACTTGTGCCTTATAGAGGGTGTTCAGGCTCTCAGCATCGAGAAGGTTCTTCATGCGGCGCAGGAGGTTCACCTTCTGGGAGGCTTTGTGCGCCACCCTTTCAAGGTGACGGTCAAACCGCAGCTGGGAGTCCACCTCCACGCCCAGGATGTCGACGCTGGACTGCAGAGGGATGGTGTCGTTCCCGAATCTCAGTCTGCCGTGGAGTTGCCTCGCGTCCTCCCGAGAACGTGATATTACCATGGCCTGGTTTTGTCAGGGCAAACCTGACTTGCCACCTCTTTCCCCAGGCCATTATGTTCGCCAACTGTCTGTTGACGGACTCTATCACGTCCCGGGCTTCCTCCCTCTTGTATGTTCTGGAAAGGGTGCAGTCGTCGGCGTAAGCGCTTGCTGCCGGGATGGTTTGCAGGAGGTCGTTGAAGTATATGTTCCACAGAATAGGTCCAAGGACGGACCCCTGTGGAACGGAGGCCTCCACCGGGAAGCTGGTCGAGGTGCTTCCGTTGACTGCTACGCGGAGGCTCCGGCCTAACAGGTAGTTTGAGAGCAGGCGCAGCAGGTCCCCGTGATGCCTAGTTGCTGTAGCTTCGCCGTCAGACCGCGGTGCCAAACGGAGTCGAACGCGCCAGCTATATCCAGGGCAATCACGAGAGAGGGGTGGCCGTCATCAAGGGCGTCATGCCAGGACTTTGAGAGGAGAAGGAGGAGGTCTGAGGTAGAGCGGCCCTTCCGAAAACCAAACTGCTTCGGTGACTGCAGGTGGTTTTCCTCGAGGAAGGATGTCAGTTGCTCCCCGATGATCCTCTCAAATATCTTGCTGATGATTGGGAGGAGTGATATTGGCCTGTAATTGCCTGGCTCGGACCTGGATTTTTTCTTGTGTACGGGTGTGACTCTGGCCTCCTTCCACTGTGCAGGCCACACCCCGCTCTGCAGGCATCGCCGGAAGATCTGGGCGAGGGGGCTGGTGAGCTCATCGGAGCATCGCCGCAGTAAGTATGGACTGACGCTGTCAGGGCCTGGCGCCTTCCTGGTGTTGACGCCCCTCAGATGTCTCCTGACAGCGTCCTCAGAGATTAGCACATTCTCTAGTCTTGAGGCGATGAGTTGGGGGAGGGTGGGCGGCTGCCTGTCTGGCTCCTGGGTTGTCATCTTTTGACTGAAGTGACAGGCCAGCAGGTCACCCTTTTCCCGGCTGGTGATGGCCAGGTCTCAGTCAGGTTTCCTCAGGGGCGGGATACGTTCCTGGGGAGTAAGGCCTTGCTGTTCCTTCACCAGCCCCCACCACTGTTTCGGGTCGGTTTGGTTAGAGGACAGCTTTCTCCTCCTGTCGGCATTCCACAGTTCTTTTGCCAACATTGCTGTCCTCTTCATATTTTTGCAGGCTCGTCTGTGTTGGGCCTTATTTTCCTGCGTGGGGTGTCTTTTATATCGTGTCCAAGCCTTGTGTTTCCTTTCGGCTGCAATACGGCACCTGTACCCGAACCAAGGCAGGTCTTTTGGGCTGGTTGAGTAGGTGCGGTGGGGGACGTGTTGCTGCTGGACGGTATTGAGGACAGTGGTGAGGGCGGAGATGTCATGTTATGGGTCACCGTTAAGGACTGTGCCCCATGCAGTCGCTGCCAGGGCCTGCCTTGTAGCCGTCCAGTCCGCGCGGTCCCACAGCCAGATGACTCGCTGGTGTTCCTCTTCACGCGCTGGGGC
>NW_026111524.1:433164-448164 GCF_024679095.1 Eriocheir sinensis
AATACAGTAGTGCAATAATACAATACAATACACCACGATAAAAGATTACAAAAATGCAATACAATAGTAAAATACAATACAATACACTACGATAAAAGAATACAAAAGCAATATAGTAGTAAAATACAAAACAATACACTACGATAAAATAATACAAAAAACAATACAGTAGTAAAAAAAAGAACAGTTCGATAGTAAAATACATTACAATACACTACGATAAAAGAATATAAAATTACAATTCAAAAGTAAAATGCAATACAAAAAATATAAAAACATTTGACTAAAAACAATTATTGAGTGCAAAATGATGGATATGTCTAATACTCAATCTTTGTAAATTTCTAAAACCTGCCAGCTGATATTGCATACAAGGTTGTTACCGTGATTTGCAGAGAACATGTCATTAATAGATGACAAGCCATATGTATATCGTATGTGCTGCGTCAAAGGGCAGCTCTCGATCACATGCACCTCGGTCTGTACGCCACCACGAACACACAGCCTCTCTGCCAGTGGGAGGTGGCCTAACCCCCTCCTACTCCACCTGCCAACCTCCACTGCCAGAGTGCGCCGACACACGAAACCGAGTAAATGCTGCCCTGTGAATCTCACTTATATTATGTTTAGTTACATATATAGGATGTACTTCCAGACTGGGGTTCATTATGGTCCTATATGATATTCTCCTTGATGATATGGAATTAAGTACATTATTTTTTAATTCATCCCACCCTATTTGGATGTCATCAGGGTTCTCTTGTAGCTAGGCTGTCACGTGTAGCCTCGTGTTCATTCTAGTACTGAGTACGGTTTTAACTGCAAAGACAAATGGGTCATCGTTCATCGCCTCCCTTTCTTCCCATTTACTTTGAAAAAAGTCCCTTTGCCTTTTCTTAACAAGAGCTCTTAATGGAGGACATCCCGACTCTAAGTAACAAATGTCATTGCAAGTGCTTCCCCTGACATCAAGGAGGCTCTTCAAAGCCCAGTGGTACAGTTTATTGACAAGGCTTAAATCCGCATTTAACCAGGACTCGCAACCGTATAGTAATGATGACATGAGGCATGCGTTAAATACACGTTTTTTTACTAAAAAGTGTATATCGTTATTTTTTCTTAACAAATATAATAAACTTATTGATATCTTTCATTTTTCTCTCTGTATGTGCCTTATCAGCGGAGGCAACTGATCCGTCAGGTGTAAATGGGGATCCCAGGTACACGTACATATCGCACCATTCCACTGTCAGATCATCCGCGATTATTGACTCCCTATCCGCTGCCGTACCACTCACCACGAAGAATTTGGTTGTTGCTAAGTTCACTCCCACGTTATATGCATCACAATACTGTTTGATTAAAGAAAGTTTCTCTGTCATTCTGGCTCGAGTTGTGGAAAGTAAAACTGTGTCGTCCATCAACATGAGAAGATGGAGCCACTTTAAAAAGCCGTCATCCGGACAGTTTTCTTTAATTAGTTTAATTAAGTCATTCACGTATAGTATAAACAATAGGCAACTAGTAGGTGAGCCCTGCCTCACACCGACGGCCACCGTGAACACAGCGGTACCCACCACACTCTGTGTCACCTGGTACATGCCCGCCACGGCACACTACATCACACTCCCGCATCCTAATCTCTTAAGCAGCGCTAACATGAGTGGTCTAGACACTGTCATAAGCCGAGCTGAAATCAACAAACGTTACATATAACTTTTTCTTTTTCTTCCTTGCTATATCCATAAGTAACCTAAGAGTCACTATGTGTTCGGTGCATCCCCGACCTCGTTGTGCCCCCGCCTGCTCGCGAAACGGTGAGAACCAGGACTCGAGCCTTGAACACAAAATCATGTCATATAGTTTTGCTATACTATTGATAATATTAATTCCTCTATAGTTCCTCACATTATCCCTGTCACCTTTCTTAAAAATGGGGAAAATTTTAGCAACCCTCCAACAGGTGGAATATGTCGCTAAATAAAACACATGATTAAATAATGTTCAGATCATCACAATAAATTGTACAGGAAGTAATTTAAGTATTCCCGGAGGTACTCCGTCAGGGCCACTCGCTTTCCCAGGTTTAAGTCTGTGAATTTGTTTGCATACCTCGAATGGGGTGATTGCGTCGTCCAAAACGGGAACATACAAGTTATGGTCATTCACATCTGTACTCATATGTTGGTCAACCTCGCCGTACGAGTTTTCGTAAAACAATTTAAAATCTTGGTCAGATGGAACCACACTTGCCCGCTCCCTCTTCTGGTACTTCCCTTTCCAATCTATAGCTTCCCAGACGCGCCTGTCATCCGGATCAGAGAGCAGGCCGGCCCAGCGGTCCAGGCCACCATCTTCCCGGTGCTGCACAGGGTTGGCGCGGCTGGAGGCTGCACTCATATACAGGGATTCAGATATTTTCGAAGCACTTGTGTGAACATCGTCCGGTCCATCACATCTTATATTCACTTCAGATAGGTTTGACAGAAACAGGTCCTTATCAATATCGTTAAACCTAACAGGCTTACGTACCACCACCTCATCTGGCTCCCGGGTTCCCCAGGGCCAGTGTTGACCCAGGTGTCCTGCACGCTGGCACAGCTGGTTCATGTCCAAGCCACGTGACATAATCTCTAAGCTGATGGGGGCGTGATCAGAGGGGAAAAAATCTGTCTGATGAATCTTAAAATCAACAATACTGTATAAAAGATTGACGGTCAAAAGACATATATCTAATTCAGAAATCCATTGTTTTTTCTTCTTAAAAGTTTTCCCACCTCTGAACGATTTTGTAGGGGTAGATAGATTATTTAATACCAAAAGATCATTGTCAGAACATATTGTTCCTAAAATGTAAGCATTATCGTCCGCAACACTAACATCATTTGGTATCGTAGGGTAGGCATATAAGTGTGAATCGGGTATTTCACTTTTTACCGGCAAGTTGCGTATACTAAGGCCAAACCTGGAGTTCAAATCGCCAATAATTACAAACTCTCTATCATTATCAAAGCTCCTTATCTTTTCCTGTATGGCTGAGAAAGATAAGTGGTTAAAATACGGCAAGTCAGGTGGAGGGATATAGCAGAAGCCAAACACAACCCCTATTACACAACTAAATTGGACCAACACTTCGTCTGTCAAACTCTGGTCCATGTTTGTAATGAAGGGAGTTAAGTAATTCTTTATAAATATTGCAGTACCACCTCGATGAGCTTCCTGAGCGTGCACGCTTTTATAACATTTATATCCTGGTATACTAAGTGGTAGTGGAGTTTTGATTTCATTAATACTGATAATATCATAATTAATTAGGAAACTTTGGTCAATATGTTTTTCTAGTTTTGTTCTAACAGCATTAATATTCCAAGATACAATTTTAAGTTTACTTTCCTGTTGTGGTCTGCCTAAAAAGCCTGGAGCGTCCACTGGTCGATCACCATCTCACACACGCACACACACACACACACACACACACACACACACACACACACACACACACACACACACACACACACACACACACACGGCCCGGTAGCTCAGTGCGTAGAGCGTCTGCCTCACAACCATAAGGACCGGGGTTCGATTTCCCGGCCGGGTGAAGATAAATTGTGTTTATGTTTTTTCACGTGTAGCTCCTGTTCACCTAGCAGTGAGTAGGTACGCGACGTCAGGCAAGGAGTTGTGACCTCGTTGTTGCGGTGCGTTGTGTGTGAGTGGTCTCAGCCCTACCCAAAGATCGGTACTACGAGCTCTGTGCTCTTCCGTAGGGGAATGGCTGGCTGTCTCGAGAGAGACCCGCAGCAGCCCAAGAGGTGAATTACACACACACACGCACACGCACACACACACACACGCACACGCACACGCACAAACACACACACACACACACACACACACACACACATATACACACACACACACACACACACACACACACACACACACACACAGGAGGGAAGGCAATGGTGGGCGTGGTAACATAACATGGACTCTTGCAGGACGTAAAGGAGAAAGCTCAAGGGCAAAAAAGTCTAAAAAAGGTAGCGTAATAGATAATGTGATTCTGAATGGAAGAATTTGTCGTTAAGATGACCCGCCCACGACGAAAAATTAATAGAATGAAGAAAGTATGAAAAGAAGAAAGGAAAAAAGGTGTGCAGAGTAAAGCGCTGTCTTTCATTTTTTTTTTACTTTCAACAACGAAAATACAGAAAAAGTATAATAAATACGAATAAATAAGTAAATGAATACACTGAAGTATAATACAGAAAGTATGAAAAAACTAGAGAAAAGACGTATGCACAGTAGAGCGCTCAGTCTTTCAATTTTTTTTTAATCACCAAAGAAAATTCATAAATAAATAAAATACAGAAAAAATGAAAATAAATCAGTATATATAGATAAAATATACAAGTGCGAAAAAGAAGCGAAAAAAAAAAAAAAGACGTGGCCATGCAGAGTTGAGTGCTCAGTCCCTCAACTTTTTTTTTTCGCTGTCAGCAAAGAATTTCAAAACTCCTCGCTGCCCAGCCTCGTCCAGACTGGCGGAACAGCTCGGCAAGGAGTTACTGGGTTTCGCCTGTCGCGGGGATGTTAGGCGGCCAGTTAGTGTTGAGGCGTGGGAGCCGCGGCGCCGCGGGCCAAGGCGGTACCTGCCGGTTTTGATTCACCTGCCTCATTTACCTGCCTTACCAACCTACCTTCCCTGTCACGTTCACCTGTCTCTTTACCTGTCCTTTTCTTATCTGGCCAACGTGTCTCATTTACATAATCTTTTCTAAGCGCGCTACCTGTCATTCAGCTGTCTCATTAACTGTCCTTTCATACCTGTCTCCTTCACAGACCTCATTACCTGCCCTTTCATATTCGCCTTCCCTATCTCCTCATGTCTCGTTTGCCTGGTGACCTGCCTCATGTTCTCTGTCCCAGTCTTCTTTCCCTGTCGTCTTTAACTGACCTTGTGCTATAATTACTTCTTAAGAGTCGAAAGTCAGTCCTCCACAACTATAATTCTGTTTGAGAATGTAAGCTAAAATTGTTCTGGGTAAAAGGAGGAAGTCATTAGGAAGTAAATATCATAAACAAATAAGTCATGGCCTCAATGAGCAGAATAGGCCGGTAACAAGTTTATGCAACCAGTTAATTAAGTGAGTGAACTTAGCTGCACAATTACTTTTTACGGAAATGTAAAAGTGTACTTGTCTCATCTAAGTCAACAAGCCAATAATGACCACACCAGTCATCAAAAAACACGTGATGTAATTAGAAGAGCACCTAATGAATCCTGGCGTTATAAATACAATACTGCGGTTGGGCTTAAGATGTTAAATTGTAATGTAAGAAAATAAGGCTGCCAAACATAATTACAATACTCCTCATACACTCCTTCCCTTTAGAATTTCTTTCCCTTTCGTACTTCAGTACAACACAACAGGTAAGGATGATTATACTGGCAGCTAACGGAAAAGGTTAAAGAAATTGCAACATGAAGATGGACGTTGTAATGAAATAGAACACTAAAATTGGCTCGTATAAGAAAAAAATGCATAAAAAGTAATACAAGACAAAAAAAATCAAACAAAAAATAGTTACAGGATAGAAAAGGTCATAATCAAGCAAGGTGACACATGACAGGTGAATAATGTACCAGGTGACCTTAATTAGTGATGCATCTTCCTGAAAATGTAACCCTAAATTTTGTATGACGTAAATTACATATTGGATCATTATCAGGGCAGTGAAATTACACATTATTGCAACTGGTTTCTTGTTACACCCGACAAGCTATTCCCAGCCGTCACCCTCTCCATCTCCCCTTCCTTTCCCTTCCTTTCCCTTCCCTTCCATTCCAATTCCCTTCCCTTTCCCTCCCTTCCTTTCCTTCCTTTCCCTTCCTTTCGTTCGCCTTGAAGTATGAGGCAGAAAATTATCAATGCTATCATCAATCCATCATTATCTCCAGTTAATTTGCAGCATTATCTTTTTCTATATCGTGATTTACCTGACTTTGTTGATGCATATTCGCCTCGGAGTATATTTGGTCATTCTTTTCTTTCATCTTGCGTCACATGTCGTCGTGATTGTCACATACTACCATTTCACATTCGCCTTGGAGTGTGAGGCGAAATATCATCAATTCCCTTCTTGAACCATTGCGTCATTCTATATTTGTGTCTTGTTTCGTTTCACTTTGTTCCCATTACACTCTTATTGATCCCTATTCGCCCTGGAGTATTAGGCCAAATGTCATCAGTGCATCGTCCCTTCTCTTGATTAAACTGGGTTATTCGTGTTCCCCATCTTGCTCCTTTTTTCTTCGTTTTCATCATACTTTTACTGCTTTTTATTCACCTTGGAGTGTGAGGGAGAACATCGTAACGGCATGAGGCCACAACGAGGGCGAGATTAAGAACCTCGCAAGTCTTCGTCCGCCGCGCGGTGAGGGTGAGGGTCAGGAGAACTTAATGCAGACCTCACTCGCGTCGGTCGTCACGTCACAACTCTTGAGGGCGACACACTTTAACCACATCGGGAGCGAGAACGAGAGCCCACCCGTCCTCTCCACCTCCAGTCCTCGCCCTCCACCTCGCGTCATAAACTTGAGGCTAACACACTGCAGTCACTTCGAGAGCGAAATCAAGAGCCCACACGTCCCCCTCCACCTCCTCGTCCTCTTCCTCGTAGCCTCTTCTCTGCGGCACTGGCTTGAGGGCAACACGCTCAGGCCGCGCCAAAGGGGAAGACCGACACGCCAGCCATGCCAACCCTCGCCCTCTCACGCCGCGCGGTGAGGGTAAGGGTTAGGAGAACTTAATGCAGACCTCACTCGCGTCGGTCGTCACTGTTCCGTCAGTAGGGAAATCAATGCCGTAAGGAGCGTGTGCACCCATCAGACGCTCGGGGCCAGCCATTACCCCGCCCGAAGCCGCCTCTCTGAGACTTACATCACGGCGAGGGCCACTCAGCGCCGCCTCGAGGGCCTGGCGAGCCGCCGCGGTACCTGAGCGTGTCTGGGAACGGCCTGTGAAGAGTGGAGAATGGCTTGTGGGGGGGTGGAGATAGGGGGGTTAGAGGGGTGTGGGGGGATGTTTGGGTGTTTGGGTGGGTGGGTGGTGTGTGGAGGGTCAAGGATGTTTGGGGATGGGTGGTGGTGGTGGTGGTGGTGGTGTGTGTGTGTGTGTGTGTGTGTGTGTGTGTGTGTGTTCGGATCAGCTCATAAGGGCTTGGGTGCAACTTGAGACATTAAGGTGACAGGAAGACTCCTCTAGACTTTGGCCGTACAAATTGAAGACTCCGAGAACGATTTTTTTTTTTTTTTTTTTTTTTTTTGTGTGTGTGTACTCTACGTGAGCTCAAAAAAGAATACTAACCATAAACACTGGGAAAGCAACAATTACCAGCGGGGCGAAGCGAATTTACAAATTGGAGACGCGGGAGTTCGTTTTTGGGCTCGAGAAATGGTGGCAAACTCATGAAACATTTACCAACTTACAACGAGTTTGGGGAAAGAACAAGGCGGACCTGCCAGTGTGTGTGGGGGATAGGGTACCTTTCCTTCGTCCGACTCGTGTAGTAAAGATTTAAAACATGTATTTGAGAGACAAGAGTTTGAGTTTTAGAACAAAATGAGATGCTTTTGCTCAGACCAACTCGCGTGATGATTTATGGACATCCCTTGAGGAGCTTCGGAGGATAAGAGGGGGCAGGTGTGGGCACATAATGTGGTAGAGTTTGTACATGTAGGTTGGCACGGGAGGGTAAGGGTGGGTGCATAGGGTGGGCAAGTCGGTAGACGGGTGGGGAAGGGTCTGTGGGTGGGTGGGATGTGGTGGGTGGGGTACATAGGCAATGGTGGATAGGGAAGAACAGAGGGCATTAAAAGTTAAACAGGGTGGGCAGGGTAGGCTATGGTGGGCAAGGGTGGGAAAAGGAGGGCGGTAACTTCCGTCCGGCATGAAGTCGTAAATCTGAGAACTTGTAAGAAACGCAGAAGCATGTGTTTGGATACTCCAGAGGAGAAAGACGTGTGAAAGACTGCCTTGAGCTTTTGGGTTCAAGAGGAGGAGGTGCAAGAGACTCAAGTGTTGCCACTGGATTAGTGTGTGTGTGTGTACCAGGCACTGAGTTTGAACTGAGAATATACTAAACAAGGGAAGGGAACAGAACGGAAGGGAAGGGAATGGCAGGGAAGAAAAGGGAAGATGTGGGGTGGGGAGGACTGGGAATAGCTCGTCAGGTTGGTCATCCTCTCTTAGCCGTTTCGGTGAAACTTTTGCTATTGCGCTGGACATATCAAAAGCTTTTGATAGGGTCTGGCACAAATCTTTGCTTTCTAAACTACCCTCCTACGGTTTCTATCCTTCTCTCTGTACCTTTATCTCCAGTTTCCTTTCTGACCGTTCTATTTCTGCCGTGGTAGACGGTCACTGTTCTTCCCCTAAATCTATTAACAGTGGTGTCCCACAGGGTTCTGTCCTATCTCCCACTCTTTTTCTGTTGTTCATTGATGATCTTCTTTCCAAAACGAACTGTCCTATCCATTCCTACGCCGATGATTCCACTCTGCATTATTCAACTTCTTTTAATAGAAGACCCACCCTTCAGGAACTTAACGACTCAAGGCTGGAGGCTGCAGAACGCTTAGCCTCAGACCTTACTATTATTTCCGGTTGGGGCAAGAAGAACCTGGTGTCCTTCAACGCCTCAAAAACACAGTTTCTCCACCTATCCACTCGACACAATCTTCCAAACAACTATCCCTATTCTTTGACAACACCCAGCTATCACCTTCCTCAACACTAAACATCCTCGGTCTATCCTTAACTCAAAATCTCAACTGAAAACTTCATATCTCATCTCTTACTAAATCAGCTTCCTCGAGGCTGGGCGTTCTGTACCGTCTCCGCCAGTTATTCTCCCCTGCACAGTTGCTGTCCATATACAGGGGCCTTGTCCGCCCTCGTATGGAGTATGCATCTCATGTGTGGGGCTCCACCACAGCTCTTCTGGACAGAGTGGAGGCAAAGGCTCTTCGTCTCATCAGCTCTCCTCCTCATACTGATAGTCTTCTACCTCTTAAATTCCGCCGCAGTGTTGCCTCTCTTTCTATCTTCTATCGATATTTCCACGCTGACTGCTCTTCTGAACTTGCTAACTGCATGCCTCCCCCCCTCCCGCGGCCCCGCTGCACTCGACTTTCTATTCATGCTCATCCCTATACTGTCCAAACCCCTTATGCAAGAGTTAACCAGCATCTTCACTCTTTCATCCCTCACGCTGGTAAACTCTGGAACAATCTTCCTTCATCTGTATTTCCTCCTGCCTACGACTTGAACTCTTTCAAGAGGAGGGTATCAGGACACCTCCTCCGAAACTGACCTATCTTTCGCCACCTCTTTGGTTTATTTTTAGGAGCAGCGTTTTGCGGGGTTTTTTTTATTAATGTTTACTTTTTTGTGCCCTTGAGCTGTCTCCTTTGCTGTAAAAAAAAAAAAAAAAAAAAAAAAGGTGTGACAAGAAACTATTTGCAATCCAGGAAAAGAATGGTCCAGTTTAAGCTAACATAATATGATGCAGTGACATTATTCCTCCTCACACTCGAAGGGGAACAAGAAGTGGTGACAAAATGAAAGCGAAGTAAGAAAAATACAATATGAAGAAAGAAAGGTCCAATTCAGCCAAAGAGGTAACGACGCAGTGACACTGTTCCTTCACGTCCCACACCTCGCAGTAACAATGTGGTAATCGTAAACAGTAAACTCAGCAAGGCCTCGGCACACGCAGAACACCGATTTAGTTCAACACACAAGCCGTTCAGGAGGAGTTTATGAGGTGTGTTTGCCGCTTAACGCCCTGATGAGCCGCTAATTGGCGCACGCGTGACCAGAGACACTTAAATGGAAAATGAAGTCTGTTCTTGATGAGCCTGAGAAGAGTTTGAATGTCTTTAGAATGTTGATGATTTCCGATTCAGCGAACATGACCTCTCTTTTGGCCACTCTTCTCTACTCTCTTTTATAGGAGCAGTACTAACGAGCATTTTTGTTTTATTTTATTTATTTCATTTATTTATTTTTATTTATTTATTTGTTTAATTTATTTAATTTTTTATTTACTGTTAAAAAATGACATTTGTCAGAATGTTCCAATTTTTTTATTTGTTTGTTGCTGAGAACGTAGCCTGTAACCCGCCTACAGGTGTTTTATTAAGTCAGAACTTCATGCTTCTTCTACCTATTTGTGTCTAAGACGAACACATCCCCACCTGTCTTACCCCACCATTTAGGAGCTATTAAGTTAATAACTCGCTTATTTTGCTTGCTATTTTTTTCTTAACACAACCCTCCCTGTCAAACCTCATCCATACAGGTGGATTATTAACTCAAACTCTCACTTTTATTTTTCATGTTTTTTGCTCAGTTGAACACAACCACACCTCTGTAGCCTCTTGTATAAAGGTGTGTAATCAAGTCAAACTCCATCTGGTTTTTTCCCCTCCTTGCTGCCTTAATAACACAACCAACACAGCTCCATCCATTCGGGGGTGATATTACATAAGACCACCACACACACACATACACACTTTTTGCCTCCATTCATTAAATTCATTGCTAACCAAAAAACACCACATGTTTAACCTTATCCGTGATTATCTCTTTCAGGTGTCTTATCAACTAAGAATTTCCCACTTCCTTTATGACCACTTAACATTGTTGTCACCCAGAAAATAGCTTCCTGGCCTGTCCCATCTCATCCATGAGTAACCCATCCAGGTGTATTGTAAGACCCAAACACCACCTTCACCCACTATCACCACCACCACCACCACCGCCACCACCACGCCCAGAGATTTTTAACGCATGAACATTCAGTCTTCACTTCCTGTACCTGCCAGCTGTTTAATAGTCCGAAAACATCACCTGGCGCCGGGACGAGAACTGTGGCCGTGTTTGCTTTAAAAGGGATAGATAAGTAGAAGGAAGAGGAGGAGGACGAGGAGAAGCAGGAGTATACCCATAAACAATTCTGCCTTAACAACGGGAACAGAGGAACACAAAGAGGCGGTGAAACATTAAGGGAACATCACCACTTTATTCCCACCCAAAGTGTTGCGTTGGTGTGTTGCGACTCGTGTGTATTGCGGTGAAGTACAGCCTACGTCACTAACCACTGACACCGCCACTAACACTTCTTTGAATGCCACTTTCTCCCTCCTTTTTTTTCTTCTTGTTCTTTCTCTCCCTTCCTCTCTCCTTCCCTTACTCTTATCATCTTTCCTTCTCTTTCTTCCTCTTATCCTCCACTGTATGTCTTGCCTTACCTCTCCCTTTCCCTCTCCGCTTTCCTCCTCTCTTCCCCTCTCCTCTCTTACCTCCTCTCTTGCTTCCCTCTATCCTTGATTGGAAAGGTGACAAACAGGTGTTATGGAGAGGGAGGAGGGGGAGGGTGTCGCTGGATGCTTTACCAACACTAGAAGGGTCTTTATACTGTCAGGACAAAAGAGGTGTTATGATAGCAGTAACACTCGCTTTTAGACGCTAACACCGCTCTCACCGCTGAAGTGTTACCGCTGCCACCACTGCCACCACCAGGGTCTCTCATCACTATCATCACTAACCTCATCTTCATCAACAATAACCTTCAAACCGCCACTATTACAACATACATACTATCACGCACCATCGTCTTCGTCTTTTTTTTCCGCGTCACACACACTCGTTGGAAGAAAAAGGAATAGGAAAGTGGAAGGAGCAGGAGGAGAAGGGAAGGAGGAGTATGGAGGGGAGAAGAATGAAGGTGAAAGGAGGAGGAGAAGGGAAGCAGGGTGCGAGGAGGAGGAGGAGGAGGAGGGAAGGAACACACTCGCACGCACGCCGTCATCTCTCATAATGCGCTGCAAGCGCCATCATACATTTTCCTCGCCAACTCTTGTCACGGACTTGGCCTTTCTCTCCTCGCACCGCCTCGCGCGCCGCTCCAGGCCCGCTGAAGTGCCTCTCCCGCGGCCCAACGAGCCCGTCCACCGCCGCCATGGCTTCCCTCACTCCCGTCCCCGAAGAAAACGAGGTGCGCCAGGTTTACCTCACGCTGGTTTGCCAAGGTCACAGTCGGCCAAGCGAACGCAGTCTCCAGTGTTTAAGCTTGTCAAGGGAAAGAAAACGACACACGAAGTTCTTTTCCTTCACTCATAGTAGTTTAATATTGTGGTTCATAACCGTCACGTTGGTTTAAGAAGTCAAGGTCATGCACACAGCCAAGCGACCTCAGCCTCCCATAAGCTTGTCGGGGGAATGAAAACGACACCACGTTCTTTTCCTCTACTCATTGGTTTTAAGTTAATTGCTCATAATTCTTACGTTGTTTTAAGAAGTCAAGGTCACACTCACATCCAAACAACCTCAACTCCACTTAGGCTGGTCGGGGGAAGACAATGTCACACCAAGTTCGTTTCCTTCACTCACTTTTGAAGAGGTCAGTGTCTCGTAACTTTAAAACTCCTCAGTCTTTCTCTTTGCTCTACATTTTTGACTGTCCGTTGAAACCATGAAAGAAAGGAATCAAACAGAACGAAAAGAAGGGGAAAAGAAGTTTTTTTTATATTATGATGGAAGGGAAGGGAAAAAAGGGGATGATAAGGGAAGGAATGTAAATTGACGGAGGGATTGTGACAGGAAGGAGTGGGAAGGGGACGGGGAAGGAAACGAGGAATAGTGGAGAAGGAAACCGAGGAAGTGGGAAGGGGATGAGGGAGGGAAGGAGGGAATAAAAATAAATAGTTTGATGTCCGACCTCGTACAGTGATCTTGGCGATTGTCTTTGCTCGTCTCAACATAATTCGCTTTGTGACGTCTTTTCCTTAGTCAGGGTAACTTACTGATCATCCATGTATTGGCTTACAATGACGCGTAGTACTGTTTTGAAGAAGGAAAAAACGTGTGGGGTCGTGGTGCTCGAGCAGCCCCGCGCGTCGCTCAGGGATCCGGAAAGGTTCGAAGTGACTCGCCAGGTGCTGTTCACTCTCAAGGCAGACTGAATTATGTAATTTATTTATTTTCTTCAAGTTTAAGATGCGTTCCGACTCCCTGGGGCAGGTGTGTGTACAGTGGTGGGTTTTATGACTTAATGATTGGTAACAATAGTTGGTAAAGCCTCGCGCCTCGCAGTAACATCTGGTCAGCAGGTAACCACTCAGCCTAGCCTCGCCCCGCCGCCCGCCACGCACCCGTCGCGTCTGCGCACACCGTCACGGCGACGTTGAACTGTCTCGCTGATTTGCTCAATACCCTGCCTCTTATAACGATCCCATCATCTTTTCTCATTCATACTTTTATTCAATGTTACATAATGTCTCTTCTTATACCGGTTTTATTATGTTTATCCATTTAGCGGGAAGGGAGAGGTGGCATTTGCTTAGTCAAGTTAACCAGATAACGCGAGCGTTTTCTATCACTAAGCATCACGTCACCCCGCCTCGTTGAATCCCCTCCGCTCTCCACTGTCTCCACTCTCCAGTGACCAGTCAATCAGTCAAGTGTGTGCGTGTGTCTGTGTGTACGTGTTTGTCTGCAGCGAGTAATTTGCGGCAAGGATGGAGCGGCGAGTGTCGGGCGTGAGGTAAGCCAGCCAATTAGCGTCATGACAGAGCCATCAGCGTCACGAGCTGCTTGGCGGCGTGTAATTTGTGGAGCCAAGCGATGAAGTGTTCGGGGAAGTACCGCCAGGCTGAAGGGTCGCCGGGACACTGTGTAGCCCGTGTGTCAGGGTCCGCCTCCCTTGTGGGTGACAGATACATACGATTAAGATGAGCAAGGGGCGAGTGGTATCAAGTCATCATATTAATTAATTACAAACATTAAGATTCCATTATGTGTGTTCAGGGTCAGGCGCTCCACTCTGCACCGGTAAGGCTTTGGAGTCATCGTTATTTACCGTTTAAAAGATACATACGTTTACGATTAAGCAAAGGCGGAGGATATGAAGGAAGAAACATTGAAATTAAGGTACAATATAATGAATTAAGTTGTCATCACATAAACAATAATTATGATATCGTATAAAATAAGGTGTATAGTAATAGGGTGTCAGCCTGTACAAAATAAGGTATAGTATAGTAATTCACGTGTCATCATTTAAAAAAGAAAAGGAGTAAAGTGCGTAACGGTAATTTGTAAACTATCCCAACAAATAACAAGTTCTTCTATACGACCTGAAGCATCTCGAGACGCCTCGCAAACCTGAACTGATTCGTTTTGAGGCACCGTCACCTGGTTTTGCGATATGCAGCTTTTTTATACGTTTGTTACATTATAAAGAAAATATGCCAAGAAAAAGTTTGAAGGGAAGTCTGTTCTATTCATGGAAGGCGACAAGCACTTCAGAAACTGTCGTTGGTTTGGTCTCGCCTCGACGCCTCGTAGTGAGGGAGTGTGTGTAACACGACCGCGAGTCATCGTTACGTTAACTTGAAACACTGTGGCCGTTACAATATTTAGGAAATCTTGATATGTTTGTTTCTGAAGAAAAAAAAAACTTATTACCACGCACCAAAGAGACAACTTCGTGAACCCCTGGACGCCTCGGCACAAAGGCGAGACGCACACACATTAAGGTTAACTTACTCATCTCTGTAACGTTTTGTCACACCAGTCAGTCTGAACCTCACTGGAATATTTTAGGTAAACTCTGGACGCCTTGATCCGAAGATACTCAATGTCAGTCTACATTTAATCCCAAAAAGTGCCTCAAATAACCTTTTAGAGTTAATCTTACTTAACACAACAGCTAATACATTATAAAACGTCTTCATCCGAAGACCAAGTATGTCAGTCTACGTTTAAATATCAAAATACCTTAGATAGCCCTTTTAAAGTAAGTCATACCAGTGAGTAACACTAGCGGACTTTTTGTTTCCTTTTCTTTTTACTCTTGAGCTGCCTTCTTTCCCTTAAAGAGAAAGTATAAAAAAAGAAAAGAAAAAAATCTCAGGACGTCTTGACC
>NW_026111524.1:453164-465664 GCF_024679095.1 Eriocheir sinensis
GTGTGTGTGTGTGTGTGTGTGTGTGTGTGTGTGTGTGTGTGTGTGTGTGTGTGTGTGTGTGTGTGTGTGTGTGTGTGTGTGTGTGTTCGTGCGTTTGTGCTACTGTCTGACTGATTGTCTGCCTCCTTACATTTGCCTTTTAGTTTGTATGCGTGTCAGAGAGAGAGAGAGAGAGAGAGAGAGAGAGAGAGAGAGAGAGAGAGAGAGAGAGAGAGAGAGAGAGAGAGATGGTTAAAAGGAAGACTGAAAAAGAAAGAAAAAGGTATAGAAAGAAAAAGAAAGTAAGAAAGAGAAAGAAAGTAAGAAAGAGAAAGAAAGAATGAAAGAAAGGAGAAAGATGGAAAAAGAGAGAAGGAAAGAAAGAAAAAAAAATAAAGGATGGGCAGAGAGAGACAAAGACAGAGAATGATAGTAACAAAAAAAAACAGCACACACCCAAGAGCAAACTCCTTCCACCCTAAAAAAAAAAATAATAATAATAATAACTCGCCTCCCGGTGTTTCCTTAAAGTGTTGATCCGGTGTGTTCCGCCACGCTGACCCTGGCTGACCAAAAGTGCAGGGGGAGGGGGGTAAGGGAGGGTAGGAAAAGGGAAGGGAGTGGAGGGGAGGCAAGGGTAAGAGTCACTTGGGGGAAGAGGTAGAGGTAGGGAAGGGAAGGAGTGGAGGGTTAGCATAAGGGGCGTACTTCTGTGTTCACTGCGGCAGCGTGTTGGGGAGTGAAAGTGGAGACAGGAATGAAGAGCAGCGAGGCGGCGGAGCTGAGGAGAGTAAAAATATATGTGGAAAAGAAAATTTAAAAATATATACACTGGAGAATTATTTAGGTTCAGAAAGTATATGAGAAAGTAGTTTTAAGAGAAGGTAATATATATTGCTTACTCTATTTCGGAGTAGATGACGGTAGAAAACACTTATAAAGAGGCAGGAATAGGTGCAGCGAGGTGGTGGGGCTGCCTAGAGTGGAAAATATAAGTAAGATGAGTAAAAAAGGGCCTGTGAACCTAAGTGAAATAGGATATAGGTTGCATCAAAACACTTATAAGAAAAGGTGATATAAATAGCATGCTTATAGGAAGTAAACAGCATTTGAACAGATTTAAGAGAAGGAAATGAAAAGCTGGAAGGTAGTGAGGTTGAAAAGAGTGAAAAATATAAGTAACAGAAAAGTAAAAAAAAAAATGTAGTTGGGGCTTGGATTAGCAAAGGCGAATTTTCGCCGTCAACATTTGTTGAGGAGACGTCACAAATACGTCACAAGCTGCTTCCGTATTGCTTCAAGCCGTTTTGGCGGTCAACTTCTGGTCAACACTTGTTGAGAAAATGTTGCTCCGGGACCAACCTGGAAAGAGCCTATGTTGAGAGGCGCCACCGTCACAACTTGTGACGTCAGATATAAACAACAGCTCGGTCAGAAGGTGGGACGTCACAGACATGCTTCCATATTATTTGTCGTAACTTAACTCATACATTAGATAGGACATTTTGGTTAACACCGTTAGACGCAGCAGTGATTGGAGAACTCGAATATGTTTGTGAAAACTCAATAAAACAGAAACTAAATAAATAGTGACGAGTTGAATTTAAATAATTTATCCGTAAAGTTTATAACACATTTTACATATATATCTATCATTTGCAGCGGCTATGAAATAAAGACTAAAATAAACCATTCCATCTTGTAGAGAAAAGCCTCCTGAACACGATGGTGTATACAGATTTTTCATAAAACCATAAAGAGTGGTCGCGTTGCCATGACAACCCTCGCCTCGCCTCGCTTTTCGTGTGGCCACTGGCCAGAGGCAACAGGCAGCAACGGGGTGCGTTCTGCCGAGGTCGCTGATGTTGGCCAACACCATACCAACAGGATGTTGATACAGTGTTGACGGCGAAAATTCGCCCCAAGTAAGTGACATTAATCCAGTTATACGAGAAGTTAAAATATACTGCCTACCTTAACAATAAAAAAAAGTATATGGAATTTAAAGAGCTATAAGAGAAAAATGTAAATAGCCTACTCAGAAGCTTAGCAAAAGACGTGGATGTTGTTCTCGATCAGCAATTTGTCTAGCAACTCCATGGAACTATAGAAATACAATTATAGTCTTTATACTCCTAGAGAAATATACGCTAAGGGAGCCTGTAGAAATGGTAAACAGATAATTATAAGCTACGATAGCTTAACGAAATGATAAACTAAAGGAGAGAGAGAGAGAGAGAGAGAGAGAGAGAGAGAGAGAGAGAGAGAGAGAGAGAGAGAGAGAGAGGTATAAAAATGATAGAAAATACAAGTTACGTGTCTATAAAAGTGGTAAATAAATATAAGTATAGGAAGTCTTTAGAAATGCTAAGCTAAGTGAGCAAGAGAGGGAGAGGGAGGGAGTAGGCTATCAATAAGGAATCAATGGGAAGGAGTCTAACAAACATCCACCAAGGAAATCGACAGATATACAAGGCAAATATAAGATAAGAAAGTCTATAGATATTACAAATATAAGTTAAGGGAGTCTATAAGGATGATATACTAAGCGAGGGAAAGGGTGTGAGAGGGAGTAGGCTATTAATAAGTAAATCAGTGGAGATGAATCAATTATACTTTAAGGTATTCAGTAGAAATGATCAGCAAATATAACTTAAAAGAATATATAGAACTAATGGTTATAAGTTAAAGAAGTATATAGGAATGATCTTGGAGAGAGAAAGAAGGGGAGGGAAAGAAGGAATCGGCTATCAATAAAGAATCAACGGAATTGGCTTACAAGAGAGACGGAAGAGATTAGCGAGTGCAAGGAAGGAAGTTTTGGGAATTTGTGAGGCGCAGGAGGGAGTGGCGGGAAGGTGAGGAGAGGAAACAAAAGAAAGGAGGGAGAAAGTGTGATAGATAGATAGATAAAGGTGGTAGGAAAGTCAGAAGGAAGGGGGCAGAAGGAAGATACAGAAAACAAAAGAGGAAAGATAAAGAGATATAAGAAGTAGTAACGGAAATGTGAGAAGTAAGAAGGTGTAGAAAGAGAAGTGATAACGACGAAAAGAAGAAAGAAACAGTAATAGTTAACTAATGGTGCAAAAGTGAGAAGAAAATAGGTATGAGGAAGATACAGAAAACAAGGGAGGAATGATAAAAGAAGTAGTAATGGAAAAGGGAGAAATGAAAAGGAGGAGGAAAGAAAAATGTAAAGAAGCTATTGAAAAGGGAGAGGAAAGTGTAAAGATAAATAATTGTAGGAAAGTGAAATGAAAAGTGGTATGAGAAGGGTTAGAAAGTAATAAGAAGAAAGAAATATGAGTGGAAAATTGAGCAGAAAAGTGGCAACTAGGGAAAGAAAGTAATAAGAGGAAAGATAGATAGACGAAGGAAATTTAAGTGGAAAGGTGAGACGCGAGAGAGGAGGAGGAGGAGGAGGAGTATAACATAGAAAAACGTTAGGAAAGTTAGGAGAGAAAAAGATAACGAGAACAAAATTAAGAGAAAATAGAAAGAAACCTCAAAATAAGTAGGAGAAAATGTAATATAGAACTAATGACTGAAAATGAGAAGAAAAGGCAAGAAAAGTTTGCGAGGAAGAAGACTACAATAAGAAATGAATATAAATATGAAAGAAAAGAAAGAAAAGAGGAAGTATTGGAGAGATAATGAGTGAAAAAAGACAAGCAAAAAGAGGAAGAAATAAGAAATAGAATAACGAGCAAAAGTATAGGAAAAAAATGTAAAAGGTAAAGAAGAATTATTTAACATACGAAAGATCAAGAAGAAACAAGGAAATGAAGCAATAATTTAGCTCAGGGGTTCTCAACCTGGGGTTCGAAAACCAACAGGGGTTCACAAGGAGATTTCCAGCGGTACTTAGATGGCTGATGATTTTTTTTTTAAATAGGTTAGTTAAATCTGCAGAGAGAGAGAGAGAGAGAGAGAGAGAGAGAGAGAGAGAGAGAGAGAGAGAGAGAGTGTGTGTGTATGTGTGTATGTGTGTGTGCGTGTGTGTGTGTGTGTGTGAAACGGAGAAGCGCTCCATATCATGTCGAGTCACGTTCAAACAGCAACTGTGAGTGAGGGTGGGGGGCAGGCTGCCATTTGGTATTTTTCAATACCAAATTAGGGTAAATTTGGTATTGAAGCGAAAGAAATTTGGCATTGAACTATAAAAAAACAAATAAGGAATACTTCCACTTATACATCCAATTACAGTCTAAATAAAGTCATTAAAATTTGAATCATATGATAATATCCTTTGCAGTACCATTGTATCTTGAGTTAGTCACTAAATTACCATTCTCTCAGATTACTGCGGGTTCGGGTAGATGGTCTCATAACTCAGGGGGTACTTAACGGGAAAAAGGTTGAGAACCCCTGATTTAGCTGAAGGAGAAGAAAGAAAAACAGGTAAAAAAAAAAGGGAAAAAATGCAGCGAAGGAGTGTGAAGAAAATATTAAGTGTGATAAAAGAAGGAAAGGGCCAACGGGAGTAAATGTGTGGAGATAAAGAGGACAAAAAAGAAGAGAACGATGGACAATATAGAGAAGGGTGAAGAAAAATGATAGTAGAGAAAGAAGGATAGATAAAACATGCAGGTGATGAAGAAAGAGCACGAGTAATAAATAAATAACAAAGACGAAGAGAAAAAAAGAGGAAGGTAACAAATATGGAGAAGGAAAACTAAGAAAATGAATAATAGAGAAAGTAAGATGGATAAAATATGGAGGTGATGAAGAAGAAAAGTGATAACTAAATAAAGAAAATGAAGAGAAAAAGGAAGAAGGTAATAGATAATATGGAGCAAGAAAATTAAGAAAAATGAGCAATGGTGAAAGCAGAATGGAGAAGACAAGAATGTGATGAAGAAGAAAGAACAACAATAAATACATAAAGAGCAAGAAGAGGAAAAGGAGAGATGCAATAGAGAATATGGAATAGAAAGAGGAAGAAAGAGAAGGGAGAGAGGATGAAAAGTTTATAAGATATGAAGATGGGTGAGAAGAAAAGGAGCAGAGGAAAGAAATGTGTCATGATAAAGATGAGGAAAAGGAGAATAATAGATCATTTAGTGAAGGAGGAAGAGGAATTAAGAAGAAAGAGGAGGGAGAGAATAAAGAAGTAAAAGATATGAAGGAGGCGGAGAAATTGGGAAATAAATAGAGATAGAAGACAAAAAGTGGAGAAAATAGGTAGTATGGGGATGAAGCACGGAGTGAAAGAGAGAGGAAAAGAGGTAAAGGGTGTATAAGATATGAGAGTCGACGGAGGAAGGAAGGAGAGAGTGAAGGAAACGAAGAAGGATGAATATGATGATGATGTTGCAGGAAAAGGAGAAGAGGCAAGAAATATAGAAAGTTAACGAAAAGGAATAATGATTTACGAAAATGAAAATAGTGGAAAGAGAGAAGACGAAGAGGATAATGAGGAGAAAGAAAAAGTAGGAAGAAGGGGATTAAGCTGCCTTCTGCAAATCCACTCCAAAAACCACCTAATTTTCTTCGCCTGGTCGCCGTAATTGCCGAAGTTGACCTCATGAGGAAAAAAATGAAGACTAAAAAAACGTAGACAAGTGAAGGCAAAATAAGAATTGCCATCTATATTAATACATGCTGTTGTTTTTATTATTATTAAGTGAAATAAATGATAGAAAATTGTAACTTAAATGCATCTTATTTTTTTTTTTTTTTTTTTTTGTTGAAGTGAAAAAAATGCAGAATCATGAAGGAAATACTAATAATGGAACATTTTTTTATTTTTTTTTATTATTCTTCCTCGGACATCTCATTGTTTGTTTGGCATTTTCTTTATTTTTGTATTTTCTTCCTTCTTTGAACCCATATTTGTTCTTTTACAGTTTTCAAACCATTGTGTTTTGTGTATTTGTTGACTTATTTCCTTATTTGTCAACTGTCAGTTTCTTTTTCATCGTTAAACCTTTCATTTTTTTGTTGTTTGCATTTCGTTCCATCACTATTTTTTTTTTTTTTTTTCATTTTCATCCACCTCGAGACGTTTGTTTTTAATTTGCTTCTTTATCTTTTTTTCCATCGCTTGTTTCGCCTCGTTTGTTGTTGGGTTTTTCTTGTTTTGTTTTGTTTTCTTTATTGTGTATTTGCATTCATTCTTGTCATCTTTTTTTGTGTGTGTGGGAAATCTTTTTATACATTTTATTTCATTTTAATTTACTGATTTATATACCTTTTATTCCACTTCTTTTTTTCCGGTGTTGACTTTTTTTCTGCCCTCACACTCGGCGTGGAAAAGATGTATTCTTGAGGCCATTACGGGAGGAAAGGGGACGAGATGCTTCCCTCCTCCTCATTGTTTTCTCCTCCTTTCTTAGTATTTCGCACCTCCCGAGCGAAGCGTCGAAACTGTGCCGCGGCGAGGCTTTCAGGGCGTGTGTGTGTGTGTGTGTGTGTGTGTGTCTCTCTCTCTCTCTCTGAGGAATGTGCTATTTTTTATGATATTAGCCGAGCTCTTTATTGTTTTTCTGCATTTTTTATCTGCTTAGATCCGTTTCTACCTATCTATCTATCTATCTATCTATGTATCTACCTATATATATATATATATATATATATATATATATATATATATATATATATATATATATATATATATATATATATATATATATATATATATATATATATCCATCTATCCATCTGTCAAACTGTCTATCTATACGCTTACAAATTTTCCCCTTCTTTTACTACAGAAACTTCACAATTCTTCATAAACAGATCCATCAGCAGCAATAGTTATTTTTTCGGCACTCAATTCTTCACGTTTTTTTCCTTCATTACTCACTCGCCGCTCATTCATTTATGCAGCGCCTCGAAATATCAATTCACTCGCGTCTCGTTACTTTTCAGAATATCATGACTATTTTTTTTATCTAACGCTCAAATGTAATACAATGCAGAGAGAGAGAGAGAGAGAGAGAGAGAGAGAGAGAGAGAGAGAGAGAGAGAGAGAGAGAGAGAGAGAGAGAGAGAGAGAGATATACTTATTCATCTACGTAACTGTGTGTGAATTTATTATGCCATGATGTATACCTATTTACCTGTTTTGCTTATTCATATACGTGTGTGTGGGGGGGGGGGTGCGTGCATCAGTGTGTCCCCGTTACATTCTTCATGTTGTGTTGGTCTTCTTCAAGCCATTAACCTTTTATTTTCTTTGTCTTTTACAGGTAAGGGTTCTCTTGATCTACCTGGTGGTTCGTCAGGTACGGAGGTCAGTGGGTGCAGTAATAGTGGTAGTAGTAGTGGTAGCAGTTGTTGTAAGTGTTGTTGTTATTGCAACAAGAAGAGGAGAAGAGTTATGTGAGGGACGGAGCGGGTGTACAGATGGAGGAGAAGGAGGTGTTGGAGAAGCAAAAGGAGAAGGAAGAAATGGACAAATAAGTCAGATATTAGTAATAGTAATTATGTCACCATTCATTCTTTTCCATTGCTATCAAGATATCTGTTCTTGACGGAAAAAAATCCAAAAAAAATAGCACGCAGGTTAAACTTAAAAATTATTGCTCTGGTCATTGTCATCATTCTGTGTGACATTCCTACCGTTACTTATATTACTGTCGTAAAATAAAGTAAAAACCATAACATAACACGCATATGAAACTCAAAGCTTCCTTCATAACCACACACCGAGGACAGTTAGTTCCTAAGGGACATCCGAGGACAGCCTAGGCCTGTCAGCAGCCTCCGGGGACACAGGGAAGCACTCGTTAGCGGTCACATCGCCGAACTTCTCAAAAACTGGATCATGTCACCCACTAACCTTAACTTTGAGAGCGACAGTTAAAAAAGGCGTCGTGCGGATAAGGGGGAGGGGGGAAGGTTGGAGTTCGGGGTAAGAATGGAGGGTGTGGGGGGGAAGGTAGGAGTCGTGGGCAAGGATGGGGCGCCAATATGGCAGGTAAAGGTAAATTTACACATAGCTGCACGTTGTGTCGGCGCTCACCTCCGTCCCTTTGGACTAGGTGAGGTGTGACATTCCCGTTGCCACAGCGTACCTCTCCCAGGTTTCCCCAGGTACCTATTTATCGACCAGTCCGAAAGGGAGGATGAAAGTGGTGGGAAGGGGGCCTTAGTTTTATATTAGGAACAGAGGAGCATAGAGAGAAGATAGGAATAGACTTCTAAAAAGCTACTTATATGAAAAAAAATATGTGCGCAAAGTCACAAAACGTATTCCTAATGGCCAGTAACGAAGTTTAATGACCCCTGCATCGAGTGTGTAAGGAACGGAGGAGTACAAACGAGAGGGCGAAGGTAGGAATGGCCCGCTGGAAAGATGCTCATAAAACTGTAGGCGTCAAACCCATAAAGCGAATCCTAAATACTTAACAAAGAAGCGGCGCCTGTATCGATCATATAAGGAAAGGAAGATGAAGCAGGGGCAGTCAGTACCAGTGGCCCTACGAAAAGGTACTTCCATAAAACTCTACGAGCAGAAAGCCACAAGACGGATCCTAAATAAGTGCCAACGTAACTAATCTTACGAACCCTTTGTCTGCCACGTAAAGAATAACAGAGGAACACAACAGAGGGAGGGAGAAGAGAGGAAGTATTACATAGAAAGAAAGAAAGGTAAAGAGGTCAAGAGAAGCTGAAAGATATAGAAAGGTAGACAAAAAAAGTGGCACAGAAAGAAAAAATGTAGTAAAGAAAGAAAGAATAATGTATAAAATGGAAGAAGAAAATATAAAGGTAGATGTAGAAGAGAGAGAGAGAGAGAGAGAGAGAGAGAGAGAGAGAGAGAGAGAGAGAGAGAGAGAGAGAGAGAGAGAGAGAGAGAGAGAGAGAGAGAGAGAATAAAAAGGAAGATATTAAAAAAGAGAGGGATATATAGACAGATAGATAGAAAGATAGAGATAAAGAGAAGCAACACCGAGAAGGTAAAGAGGAGAAGGGCAGCACACGAGAGCAGCCCCAGCAGGGAAATTTGTGCTGCCCCTCAGAACCCAAGAGTCATTTTAAGGCGTTCAGCGGCGAGGGGAAAATGAAGGTGATGAGGGGAAGGCGGTGACGGCCAGTCCCCGCAGACTACCACCACCCACCGCGGAATGAGGAAGAGGACGGGGAGGAGGGTGTGTACGGCCCTACGAGCTTCCCTAATCTAGCTTAGCTTAACATACGTAACCTAACCTTGCTTTACTAATCTAACCTAGTCCATCCTAGAGTCCCTTGATAGAGAGAGTACCGACAACCTATGATATGGACGCCATTATTGGCGCTTTTCAAACACTCGCACACGCTCTCTCTTGCATATATGTTCCGCAGCTATACGGGTCGTCCACTGAAACTGAGCACACTTTTGTCAGGCCTGCACACCTTCCCCTAACAGCCAGCAGCCACTGAGCTCTGGGAAATTAAATAGGACAGTTTGTGTCTACACCAACAAATGTCGCCAACCCACCATTACGCCCTCATACTTTACCATAATTTGGTCACCAGCCGTCAGAATGTACTGTAAGAAAGTGACAGAGGAGGATTTAACAATACTTATCGTTGTAGAACATTATCGGCAGTAGTTGAGGAAGTCTTTCTCTTACTTACAAATCCCTTCCTCGCGTGACCCTTGCCTGCAGGGAGGGACGCAGCCTCCTGAGCGTCGTAAACTGTTTGACCTACTAATATACTTGTCACATGCTACGTTGCTAACACACCACAAAAGCTCCATCAACGCCAAAGCACCTCGTTTCCTTTCTGTTACTTGTCTGAAGTAAACTTTAGCCGATGGAGAGAAAATTAGTGCAAAGTAATGACGAGGGGTTGGAAGGGGACACTGATTCCATTACTCGCCGTGCTGCTCTCTTGTGTTAACACACACACACACACACACACACACACACACACACACACACACACACACACACACACAAAGATGTAGCTGTTGCAATAATTGTAGCCTACTGAGCAATTTCAAGGAATTGTGAAGATAATTCACCAATGATTATAGTTCAATGACATTGAAATTTATTGAATATTGAAATGCTTATTTTTGATGAAAAAATAATACAGAAAAATACAAAGGCTGTTTAAACATATTTCATTTGCTTGAGGGTCAAAATAGGTTTAGAGAATATTGTAGAAAATCTCATCATATTATAAGGACATTGGCACCCATGGAAATGAAGAATGTGCAAACATATACATTAAGATATTAAATAAAGAGAGAATTATAGTTCTACTTAGAGGAGTTTCTAGCTGAAGACCCTTCACATGAGCAAATAGTACCTAACCTATCACTCTAAAATAGTAATTTACCCGCATGTTAAAATCTCAGAAACGAGTAATAATAATGGAAACCTGTATCAGAGTAATGTTTAGTAAATATGTCTAAAAAAAAAAAAAAAAGTGTGTTTTAACCATTAGAGTGAGTTGGGTGTGATTCTGGAGCTTTACCAAGACGTATGGCATACCAGACGTAACATTAATTCTTTTTATCCAAAATCTTGCAACACATCCAGTCCGTGAAACTGACATTTATGAGACTATGAACTATCCATTATGAGTCTAAAGCCCTGTGGGATAGATCACATCTAATGATATTGGCCATATGGGCGACAGCTTCCCTCATCAGCAATGATGTCTGGACCTCTGATGACAGTGAGGTGAACGATTGTTTCAGTCCTTGTAGCATTGTCTCTCTTACAATAATCTCCATAGACAGTACAAAGGGACGGCAGTTATTATAGCAAAACACACACACTGCATATCTGGCATAAACCTGACCAACGAGATGGTTTCCTACCAAGAAGACTGACTTTGTTAGCACAACTTGTCTTCTCAGCGGAGTTGCAGGGAATTTATAAACTTTGTTTCCCCTCTTTGTATCCGACCTGTTCCTCTAGCAGCAAGCCAGGCAGCAAGGCATTGCTACATTAAAAAGCAGCCGTGTCCGCTTTAAAAATAGGAAAAATTATGTTTTTGATACCTCAGTTAAAAGTTGGCGCGGTGCTCAAGGGGTCAATAATGGCGCCCAGCAGCCTTATACGCAGGGGCGCCAATGTCGGTACTCACTCTATCAAGGGACTCTTGTCCAAACTAAAACCTAATCGATCCTAATTTAATCTAACTTTATCCTAACGTAATCTAACCTAACCCTAACTTAACTTAGTGTAACCTTACCTCTATCCAAACCTAATCTAACCTAACCTTACCTAACCTAACCCATCCTCACCTAACATTCAAGGGAAGGTCTATGCACACACACACACACACACACACACACACACACACACACACACACACACACACACACACACACACACACACACGACATATGCCCATTCATTAAAACCCTTTCTTTCTTTCTTTAGTGCATGATCCATTGGCTGAGAGAGAGAGAGAGAGAGAGAGAGAGAGAGAGAGAGAGAGAGAGAGAGAGAGAGAGAGACTGAATGAAAACACTGACAGAGAGCGATAGGCGGACAGAAAGACAAAAAAAAACATTTATCACTATTGACGCAACTCGCTCATTACGCTCCTCCGACCCTTAACAGTGGCCAAGAAACAATAACCCCGCCCCCATTACTCCCTCCCATTCCCCCCTCTCCTTCACCCCTCCTCCCTTCTAACCTCCCCTTCACCCCTCCTCCCTTCTAACCTCCCCTTCACCCTCCTCCTTCTAACCTCCCTTCACCCTCCTCCTTCTAACCTCTCCTTCACCCTCCTCCCTTCTAACCTCCCTTCACCCTCCTCCTTCTAACCTCCCTTCACCCCTCTTCCTTCTAACCTCCCCTTCACCCCTCCTCCTTCTAGCCTCCCTTCACCCTCCTCCTTCTAACCTCTCCTTCACCCTCCTCCCTTCTAACCTCCCCTTCACCCCTCCTCCCTTCTAACCTCTCCTTCACCCCTCCTCCCTTCTAACCTCCCCTTCACCCCTCCTCCCTTCTAACCTCCCCTTCACCCCTCCTCCCTTCTAACCTCCCCTTCACCCCTCCTCCCTTCTAACCTCCCCTTCACCCCTCCCTTCTAACCTCCCCTTCACCCCTCCTCCTTCTAATCTCCCCTTCACCCCTCCTCCCTTCTGACCTCCCCTTCACCCCCTCACCCTTCTAACCTCCCCTTCACCCCACCTCCCATCTAACATCCCCTTCACCCCTCCTCCCTTCTAAACTCCCCTCAACCTCCTCCCTCTAACCTCCCCTTCACCCTCCTCCTTCTAACCTCTCCTTCACCCTCCTCCTTCTAACCTCTCCTTCACCCCTCCTCCTTCTAACCTCCCTTCACCCTCCTCCTTCTAACCTCCCTTCACCCTCCTCCCTTCTAACCTCCCCTTCACCCCTCCTCCCTTCTAACCTCCCCTTCACCCCTCCTCCCTTCTAACCTCCCCTTCACCCCTCCTCCACACACAAAATTCGTGATCTCGGCTTATCTTTGCTTATTCATCTTTCACTTCCTCCGTTTCCTTTCTCCTCCTCCTTTCTCTCATTTACTCCCCTTTCTTTCCTCTTAATCTCCTTGCGCTGTACTCTATTTTTTCTGTTCCCTTATATTTCCTTACT
>NW_026111524.1:470664-473164 GCF_024679095.1 Eriocheir sinensis
CCTCCTCCTCCTCCTCGTCCTCCTCGTCCTCCTCACCATGCCTTCTTTCCTCTTGTTTTAGGCATTTACTTTATATTCTCCGTTGTTTTCACCTAAATTCTTCCTCATCATTCTTAAATATATTCTTTCAATACACAACTTTTCCTCCCCTCTCCTTTTCTTCTATTTCCGCCTCCTCCTCCTCCTCCTTCTCCGCCTCGTTCTGTTGATACCATTGGTCAGCCGCCCGTCTCATCCAGCTGATGAACGCAGGTGAGGCATCATTAATTCACCTTGGTCAGGTGACCCTTCCCCCTCCCCCCCTCTACCCGTCAACCCTCCTCATCATCATTAGTGCACCTTGGAAGGATTATTATTATTATTTTTCTGGTTGAGGTGAAGCGACTTGGAGTTCTTTTAACGATCAATGGATGAGGTGAGAGGGAGAGAACGCATTGTTGTTGTTGTTGGTGGTGGTGATGGTGGTGGTGGTAGTAGTAGTAGTAGTAGTAGTAGTAGTAGTAGTAGCAGGGGAGGCGGTGGCTGAATGGATAGCGTGAAGGCCCCGCGTGCAGGACGACGCGAGTTCAATCCCCGCCCGGTGCCACCAAGCTGGGATTTTTCAGCCGCCGCCGAGTGGCTTAAAACTACCCACATGCTGTCCAGAAGACGACCTATCAACCCGGACTCTAGATTCTAGGATTGAAGATGAGCTCCGGGATGGAAGCATGAGCCAATGCAAGATGGCGCCATTATAAACACTCGCCTGTGCCAGAACGGGCTGGGCCGACCAACAGGCCCCACCGGGAAGAAGCCTTGGGCCGACCATCAGGATCCACCGGGAAGAAGCCTACCGGCGTAATAGGCCGTGACGTAAAAAAAAAAAAAAAAAAATGGTGGTAGTAGTAGTAGCAGTAGTAGTAGTGGTGGTGGTAGTAGTGGTAGTAGTAGTAGCAGTAGTAGTAGTAGTAGTAGCAGTAGTGATGATGGTAGTAGTAGCAGTAGTAGTAAAGTAGTGGTAGAAGTAGTAGTAGTGTGTGGGGGTTTAAGTGGCAGTATATTCACTCATATTTGTTGTATTTCTATTTCAGAATCTTTTTTTTCTTGTTTTCTTCCTCTTTTTTCTCTTTCCTTTTTGTTTGATTTTTTTCTTTCACTTTTAACTATTTTGTCTGCTGGGTACATTTTTCTTTATATTTCAGTCTTGCCCTTTTCTCCTCTCCATAACCTTTTGTCGTATTTTCATTGTTCCTTTCTTCCTTTCATTCTTCCTTTTTATTTGTTTCCTTTGTACCTTCTTCCTTTCTAACCTTTTTATGCCTTTATGTAAACATATTTGAAGTGTCTTTTGTTCCTTCTTTCTCTACAGTGACCCGGATTCGTTCAAACTGAGATGATTCTGATATACCCTCTCATCCTCTTTGCTCCTTTTCCAATTTTGTCCATAGCTCCTCCTCCTCCTCCTCCTCTTCCTCCAACCTCCTCTCCCTCCCCTCTCTATGCTCCATCTTTTCCTAAATACTTTCCTTATAATCCCTATCTTCCACTTTCGTCTCCTTAAACATCACCCACTTCTTTCTTCTTTCTTTCTTCTTTCTCTTCATTCCTTTACTCCCCTATCCTGCTCCCATTCCATTTTTCCCTTCGTTTTCCTTCTTCTCCTTTCCATCACCACTGTTCTTATCCTTCTTTTCCTCCTTGTCTTTTCCCCCGCCTCCACCTCCTTCACAACCTCCTCCTCCTCGTCTTCCTCCACCTCTCGGAACCCTCCTCGGCACACTCGCCGCCGTCCGCACAACCATCCACAAACATTAGCGTCCCGCCGCCAATCGACCGATCGGCGGCGAGGCGCGGCCCGATACGGATTTTTTATTTCACGGCAAAGGTAACGGCTCAATGGCAAAAAAAAGAAACAATAATGAAAATAAAGCCCACTACTCACTGCTCCTTTAAAAAAAGTGTTCAGAGGAGTGGCCGCAAGAGAGGTCAATTTCGGGAGGAGAGGTGTCCTGATACTCTCCTCTTGCAAGAGCTCAAGTCGTAGGCAGGAGGAAATACAGATGGAGGAAGATTGTTCCAGAATTTACCAGCGTGAGGGATGAAAGAGTGAAAATGCTGGTTAACTCGTGCGTAAGGGATTTGGACAGTAAAGGGATGAGCTTGAGTAGAAAGTCGTGTGCAGCGGAGCCGCGGGATGGGGGGAGGCATGCAGTTAGCAAGTTCGGAAGAGCAGTCAGCGTGAAAATGTCGATAGAAGATAGGAGAGGCAACATGGCAGTGGAATTAAAGAGGTAGAAGAATATCAGTAAGGGGAGGGGAGTTGATGAGATTAAGACCCTTAAGCCCCGTTCACACTGTTCCGATTCTGGGCCACGACAACCCAGCAACTTTTCCATTTGACAAGTTGGTTCCCACGCTCCAAGAAGGAGGGTGGAGGTTTTATTGGGGTCTTGGTGTCTTGCCGACTGTCTGGGACATTCGGCCAACTAGTTGCCAGCATGTCTTGCTAACCCTCACGACT
>NW_026111524.1:478164-518164 GCF_024679095.1 Eriocheir sinensis
CTCTAAATCTTCCCGTTTTCTTCACCTTTATTTCTTTAGTCTACCCTTTGACTCACCACGTTCTCTTTCTCTTCTCCCACTCATCACACACTATTCTATTTCCATACATCAACACACTTCCAAAATATTTCCTTCTATCGCTATGGGTCACTACATCATAAATACCTTTACCACATCATCACCAATATTATGATAAAGTTTCTCAAACATACAAGAACCCCAGATAATCAAAATTGTAAATACTACCGCCTGGAGGTGGTGCAGAACAACACCATGAGTACCATGTTGGGAGCACCGCGGTGGACCAGCGCTTGCGTGATGCAGAACGAGACCCGACTGGTGCCCCTCACCTGCTGGGTGGACTGGATCATGGCCTTCCGGGTGGCCAGAGTGCTGCAGCGCGACGTGGAGGGCGTGGCGCCGGAAAGACTCCGGTTAGCCATGGCACAGGGCGTCGAGTGCCTCCACAACAACAGGTGGCTAATCGGCACCACTATTGCTGCCAACACCAGCCGGCACGCGGGTAACTGGCTGTGGCGAGAGCCGGACCGCCCGCACCCCACCTACAGGCCTTCTGCCCCCTGGGAGCCCTCCGCCGCAGTGTTCACTGCCACACAGCTGCCCGCCAGTAAGGCGCAGTGCACTACCGCGGAGCTGCGTCAGCACGCCTTGATGGCCTTGGCGCAGGTCACTGAGCAGGGCGCTGCGGTGTACTACACTGACTGCTCTGTCGACCCCGACAGCGGGAGGACGGGCGCCGCCTTCGTCACTGGTGGACGGCAGCGGGCGTGGAGGACATCAGACCACTGCTCCTCCCTCCAAACAGAGCTAGTGGCAATCCTGCACGCCCTCGAGCACGCACAGCATCGCCAAGAGGACACCGTCGTGCTCCACACAGACTCCCGGGGGGCCCTGCAGGCGCTACAAGGCCACCCCAAGGACAACGTGGGCCTCATCACCGCCATCCTGGGCATCCTGCAAAGCCTTGCAGCGCAAGGCAGGCGGGTGCGGCTCCACTGGATCCCCAGCCATGTGGGAGTCAGAGGGAACGACGCCGCCGACGAGGCCGCCAAGAGGGCAGCCAAAGGCCCCACCGTCATCAAACCTGTGCGGCCAAGCCTGTAACAGGCCAAGACACAGGCCAAACACGCAGCAGTCCACCACGCCCACCAGCAGCTCCGAGAACTGGAGGGGACAAAGAAACAGGCAGCCTGGTACGCTGCGGCCACCGCCTACACCCAACTGGACGCCGCCTACCAGCAGAGCAGGGCAGACTACGCGTTGCTACAGCGCCTCAGACTGGGCTACTGCACCAGGGAGGAGCTGTACGACGGCTTCGATGGGCGGATATGCGAGCACTGCGAAGAGCGCGCCCGCCGCCCCCTGGTGCACTACCTCTTGTCTTGCCCAGCCACCGCGCGCCTCAGACCAGCGCCAGCGGCTGCCGCCCATCCTGCAGGAGACGGCCGGCCCCTGAGGCGGTGTGAAGCCAAGGCCGCCCTCACGGTCCGACACACCCCGACACAGGTCTTCCTCGAGGTGCTACGGGCGGCACCTCCCCCACTGTGACCAACGCCGGGCGACGTGAGCCGCGCTGACAGTGCTGCCACGACACCACGCCGCTAGCCTGCACCGCCACCGAACACCCCCGACAGCGGCGGGCCGATGCCCGCTTTGTCCAAATATATAATATTGTTTCCGTGTATTTATTATGTATCCGAGCATGTACATGTAATGGATGCAAATCACGGGCATCACAAATATTGTATAGTTGCACAATAAACCTCTACAAAAAAAACAAAAAAAATTCTTCGACAATGGAGTCACCACTGGTTAATAGTAGTTTCTATCAACCAACAAAGGCTTGCCCTAGCGGACTTACAACGGCGAAGCTCACAGCTTCGTTCGGCGGCCGAAAGCACACAAGCAGCAATGCTTGGCTTTCACGTAGCGGTCTAGGCTACTGCTACAATTGGTGACCTCCGGAACTGAGTTACGAGGTGCACCTCGGGTCTTTGCCGTTGTCGCTGTTGGCCATGCTTCGTCCGCTCCGTCGCGGCCCAAGCTACCGCCCCCAGAGAGCCATCACCAAAACCTCCAGCGACTCCGCTAGGATTACTGCATCAGCAGCAAAAAAAAAAAAAATTCAATGACCCTGGTATTGCCAATGGATGCTCCGCAATGACTCTGGCCCATAACTCTGCCCAGTACCCAGTCCATACAAGTGTTGAAAAGCGATGGGGCAAGGACACAGCCCTGCCTCACTCCCGCATTCACGGGAAAGAACCTGGACAATCAGACCACTGCTCCTCCCTCCAAACAGAGCTAGTGGCAATCCTGCACGCCCTCGAGCACGCACAGCATCGCCAAGAGGACGCGAAGCGCTAGGATACGGTCAGTTGTTGACTTGCCAGGCGTGAACCCAGATCGTTCAGCTCTCTGCAGCTTCAGCAGCTGGCTGCGAATTCGCATCAGCAATAGGTGGGCAAGTACCTTGCCTGGCACACTGAGCAGTGTAATACCACGGTGGTTGTTGCAGTCTTGGCGGTCCCCTTTCCCTTTCCAGATAGGGACGACCAACCCCCTCTTCCAGTCAGGAGGAATGGTACCGGACTGCCATACGGCAGTCAAGACCGCATGCAACCCGCGGATCATGGCCTCACCTCCAGCTTTGAGCAGCTCCGCACTGATGTTACAGGTGCCAGGTTCCTTCCCACCCCTCACCTTGGCCACAGCCTCTCTGACCTCGCCCAGAGAGGGTGGGCTTTCGTCAATGGGTGGGTCAGCATCCGCCACTTGAAACCCAGCAACTGGAAGCTGCCCACGAGGAGGGTCCGCCATGTACAGCTGTTCAAAGTACTCAGCCCAACGAGCCCCCTGCCCATCCATGTCCGACACGAGGCAGCCGTCAGCTGTTCGGATAGCGCTCACCTGAGAGGGAGACTTAGAGCGGAGCTTCTTCAGGGCTCGGTAAGCAGGTCGAAGGTCATTTGCATTTAAATGGCCCTCGACTTTCTCAGCGAGACCCCTGACATACCTCTCCTTGTCTCTCCTCAGGAGAGCTATAGTCGTACGTGACAGAGCCCTGCATTGGTCCCGGTTTCCAGCAAGTCGGGCAGCGCGACTCTCCTCAATATTCACCAGCGTCTCCACCGAGGCAAAGCCACTCCTAGATCTCGGGCGCTCTCCAATGCACTCCTTGGCAAAAAAAGATATATAAGAAAGGGCAAAGAAAGATACATAAAAGAGATGAGCCGAACAAAAATAGGAAGAATGAAAAAAATAGATTATAAGAAAAAAGTGGGAAGAATTATGAGAAAAAGAGAAAAACGAAAGGGTCACGTCAAGTGGGGTATAATTTTTTCACGTATTTGTTTACTTCTGAAGAAAAAATAGAAAATAAATTAAAAAAATCTTCATATTACCATGTGACACACACGATAATATTTCCTGTGTGTATACGATGTTGGCAGGCGTGTATTATTATTGATATTACCATTATTATTACATGCATTTTTTTTTTCTTTTTTTCGAATATTTTTGTTACTACGTTCAAACATATTTCCTCCATTTTTCTGTTGTATATAACTTCTAAAATTGATTATTCACTATCATATATATTGTTTCTGCCCACGCCCCTTATCATGATTCCTACGATCCCTCTCGTTCCCTTTTCCTCCCTACCTTTTCATTTATCTCATCGCTATACCAACGCCCTCATTCCTCCTTCTGTTCCTTCTCCTCCTCCTCCTACTCTTCCTCTTCCTGCTCCTGCCATTGTTTCTGTATCTTCGCCTTCTTAATTTCCTTCCTTCTCCTCTTCCTTTCCTCCTCCTCCTCCTCCTCCTCCTCCTCCTCTTAACACTTCTTTATTGCTTTACCTTTAAGTTCCTCTCGGTCTGATGGTCTGCCAGTCTTTCTTTCTCTCGTTAATGGTCTGTCTGTGTTTTTGCCTTTGTTTCCCTCTGATTGTCTATGTCTGTCTGTTACTCGGTTTATTCTCTAACTTTTTAACTTGGTTGTCTGTCTGTCTGTCTATCAGTTTATCTATCTATACGTACCTATCAATCTATCCCTATTTATCTATCTGTCTATCTGTATCTATCTATTTATCTATCTATCTATCTATATTTATCTATCTTGCGGAGAGGAAATCTGGTTGTGTTAAAAATAGAGGATGGAATGAGAGGAAGAAAGGGAAGAAGTGACGTTGACGAGAAGAGAGAATAAGAGAAAAAGGTCATTGAGAGAGAGAGAGAGAGAGAGAGAGAGAGAGAGAGAGAGAGAGAGAGAGAGAGAGAGAGAGAGAGAGAGAGAGAGAGAGAGAGAGAGAGAGAGAGAGAGAGAGAGAGAGAGATTTACATAGAAAATCAGACCACACCGACCCCATGGTCCAGACTAGGTGGTCTGTCCTTAAACCTAAGTGATTTTACATTAATCAGATGGCTCCAAAACGTTGCTTTTCTACTCTAATTAATATTAAGTTGAAGGAAGTGACGGTCGAGCTTGTTTTTAAAGGAGTCAATCGTGTTACACTGGACCACTGATGGTGGGAGCTTATTCCATTCTCGCACTACAACGTTGGTGAAGAAAAATTTGGTGCAGTCTGAATTTACTTGTCTACATTTGAGTTTTGTGCCATTGTTCCTCGTTCGCAAAGTGTCATCGATCATAAACAATTTTGTTCTGTCTACATTCGTGAAACCATTAAGTATTTTAAAACATTCGATCAGTTTTCCTCGGAGGCGACGTTTCTGTTTCTCAAGAGAGAACATGTTAAGGGTGGAAAGCGTTTCTTCGTAGGATTTGTTGCGCAAGGAAGGGATCATTTTTGTTGCTCGACGCTGAACACCTTCTAGTTTAGCAATGTCCTTTGCATGGTGGGGAGACCAAAACTGTACCGCATATTCCAAGTGGGGTCTGACTAAACTATTGTAGAGCGCAAGTATTACATCTTTATTTTTGAATAAAAAGTTTCTTTTAATGAAGCCCAACATTCTGTTCGCTTTATTTGCTGCATCGACGCATTGATGTGAGAATTTGAGGTTTGACGCGATTTTAATCCCCAGGTCCTTAACGCATTGAACACTTATGAGTTTAACGCCGCGTATTTCGTAATCGAACTTCTTATTTTTTGTTCCAACTTGAAGGACCTGGCACTTGTCTACGTTAAAGGGCATCTCCCATTTATCCGACCAAGCTGAAATTTTGTGCAAATCCTCTTGGAGGCTTTGCCTGTCTTCGTCAGTGAGAACCGAGTTACCAATCTTTGTGTCGTCTGCAAATTTACTAATGCGATTATTGAGTCCAACATCCACGTCGTTGATGTAAATAATGAAGAGCACTGGGCCAAGAACCGAGCCCTGAGGGACGCCACCAGTGACCGGCGCCCACTCTGAGTTAAATCCGTCAATCACCACTCTTTGTTGTCTGTTGCTCAACCTATTCGCGATCCATTGGTTTACTGGACCGTCAATGCCTGTTTGCTTTAATTTATAAAGTAATTTATGATGTGGGACTTTATCAAACGCTTTCTGGAAATCAAGATAGACTACGTCCAATGATTTGGTTACGTCATAAATTGAGAAGAGATCGTTATAAAAGGTCAGTAGGTTTGACAGGCAGGATCTTTTGTTAAGGAAGCCATGTTGTAAATCCCCAATTAATGAGTGGCTTTCGAGGTAACTCACAATTTTGTCTCTAATTATGCTCTCGAGTAGCTTACCTACAATTGAAGTTAGACTAATGGGTCGGTAGTTACCTTTTATTTTTTGTCTCCTTTCTTAAAAATCGGTGTCACGTTAGCCTTTTTCCAATCCGAAGGGACGATGCCTTGTCGCAAGGACATATTGAATACGGTAGTGAGGGAGGAGAGTATTTTGCTCTTTGTTTCTTTAAGCAGTATAGGATATACTTTGTCGGGTCCGGGACATTTATTTGTTTTAAGTGAATGGAGAGCTTTAAGGACTTCATCGGTTGTTATTTCAAAATTAGGCAATGCATGCTCGAGATTTACAATAGTACTGGTGTTGGTGATAGCGAGAGGAAGACTGTTAGTATTAAACACCGAGGAAAAGTAATTGTTTAAGAGGTTTGCAATGTGTTGGCTGTCAGTCACTAGTGCACCGTCGCTGTTTGTTAAAGGTCCAGTACCGCTTTTGATCGCCTTTCTGTTGTTTATGTAACTGAAGAGAGATTTCGGGCTATTTTTATAGTTGGCTGCAATATGTTCTTCATATCTACGCTTTGCCTGACCTACTAGTCTTTTTATTCGTCGCCTGGCGTCATTATAAAGTCTAATGTTTTCGGGCGTGCTTTGTTCTTTCTTTAACCTGTAAAACAATTTTCTCTCATTGACTGATTGTTTAATTTCGCTATTAAACCACGGTGGGCTTTTATTAGTGTTAATTCGCTTCTCGCACAAGGGGACGAATATGTTCTGCTGAGTGAGTAAGTGATTTTTAAGGCTTAGCCAGGCTTCATCTACGTTGCCGTCATCTGATAGTTGTATTTCTGTTAGTTTTTGTCGGATTTCTACGAAGTTAGCTCTTTTGAAATTGGGCACCTTTACTTTATTTTCAGTCACTGATGATTGAGCTCTAATGTCGACGCGCACTAATTTATGATAGCAAGAACCGAGGTGTTCTCCTACCCTGGCACTACTGACTAGGTTATCTTGGGTCGTTATAACAAGGTCGAGTATATTATTTTGTAGAGTTGGCGCAGAAACCATTTGGCTTAGATAATTTTCTTCTAGAAATTCGATCATTCTATGTGACTCGCCTTCTGTACCTGACAGTGTCGCCCAGTCGATATGGGGGAGGTTAAAGTCTCCTAATATCAGTGAGTCGTTGTTATTAAGTGACTGCCTTAAGACGCTGTACATTTCAAGGTCGTCATCGAGTGATTGCCCGGGAGGTCTGTAGGTGACAGATATATTTAAATTGACTTTTGCAATGTTTACTCGCACGCACAAATGTTCAACGTTACTGTTTCCCGGTGTTTTGTCAGTGGGCTGCAAATAGCTTTTGACATAAAGGGCGACGCCACCGCCTCTACGGTTTACACGATCTTTGTTAAAGAGTCTGTAGCCATCTATGTTGTATTCGGAACTTAAATCAATATTTGTGGTGTCAATAAATGTTTCGGTTATAGCAATTATGTCAAAATTTTCTGTTAGAGCAAGACATCTCAGTTCATCAAATTTGTTTCTTAGGCTACGCGCATTGAAACTAAGGATTTTTAAGTTATCTAGAGGCTTGGTAATAGAGGTGGTGGTACTTGCGGGATCATGGTTACGGGTTTGTTGCGATGCACGGCGTCTATTTACACGGGCGGGGTGGAGGGACGTGGCTGCGACTCGTTTTTTGCTCGGATGACACGTACTGCGTCGTTGAGGAGCCCTCCGAATCTGGCTGCCCCGATGGGAGAAAGGTGCAATCCGTCCCTGTGGAAGAGCTCACTTTGTCCATAGAAATTGTTCCATGCGTTGAAGAACTCCACGTCAAGCTCCCTACAAAGAGTCTGTAAGCGGTTGTTTAGGCTGAAGGCCTTACTGAAAAAGTCGCTCTCCGCCCAAGTCCGTGGTAGAACTCCTGAAATCAAAATGTTAGGGGATTTAGACTTATACTGCTGGATGAGCCTACGGTACTTCTCCAGGAGTTCCTCAGACCGGGTCGTGGTGACGTCGTTCGTACCTGTGTGAATAACAAACAGTGAAGCATTAGTAGCCTGGGGGTAGATCTCCTCAAGAGCAGCAGTTATATCGTCGATCCCAGCACCAGGATAGCAATAGTTCCGTCTTCGACGAGGAACTCTGCCGCAGAACTCAACGACCTGCTGGCGAATCATGGAGTCACCCACCAGGAAGGTGCTCTCCTGCTCGTCCTCCTCCTCCAGAATGACAAACCTGTTGAAGCAATGAACAGGATAAATCGCTTGTCTGGCTGGTTTGGCTCCTCCATTCACGACGGTGAAGCCATCATGGGCGGTGCCACTAGCATCCTCCCGTTGCGTGGTGTTGTCCGCTGGTGTCGACGGTACCGCTGAGGGCAAGGGGGGGTTTGGCACCACAGCAACGTTAGCCTGGATGAATTCCTGCAAGGAGGCAACAGTGCGAGAAAGCTCTATTATTTTATTCTGACCTGCTTCCATCTTCTCTTCTTGCTCCTGCAGTCTTGTCTCGAGATGCTGCCTGGTGAGAGAAAGCTCTATTATTTTATTCTGGCCTTCTTCCATCTTCTCTTCCTGCTCCTGCAGTCTTGTCTCGAGATGCTGCCTGGAGAGACACAGTCGACAGACAGCAGGACGCCCTGTAAAAAAGGGAGCTGATAAGCTACCGTTACAAGTACTGCACTTCTTAGGCGCCATCTTAGCTGAAATGAAAGAGATAAAAACACAGAGTGAAGGGGATTAGGGAAGGGAGTGAGGTGTGTGAGAGGTAGTTTAGTAATGGAGGAAAAGTGAGAGAGAGGAGGAGTAGGAAGGGATGTGAGGTGAGTAAGGAGAGGGAAAGAGAGTGAGGTGTGTGAGATCAAGGAGGGTTAGGAAATAGGTGAGGTGAGTGAGAGGGAGTTTGGGAAAGGAGGTAAGTGGGAGAGAGGAGGAGTAGGAAGGGATGTGAGGTGAGTGAGGTGTGTGAGAACAAGAAGGGTTAAGAAAGAGGCGAGGTAAGGTGGGTGAAGGGATGGGTAAATAGGATGTGAGGTAAGGTGAGTGAGGGGGGGAGGGCTTAGAAATATGTGGAGGTGAGGGAGGAGTAGGAAGGGCTAATCCTCGAGGGGATGAGGAGGAGCAAAAGGGATGTGAGGTGAGCGAGGGTGGGGGGGGCTTAGGTGAGGTGAGGGAAAGGGGTGTAGGAAGTGTTAATCCTCTAGGGGATTTAAAGAGGGTGTAGTGAGGAGGAGCAGATTGAATCCTCAGGGAATTCAAAGGGTGAGTTATCGACACACCCAAATCACACGTGAAACACTCGGGAACACAACAACACACTCGGAACACACGAAACACTCAGAAACCCAAGTACAAGCACGACTAAACACCCTCAAGTCACTCGCTAAAACACCGGAAACACAACAGCACACTCAAAACACTGAAACCCACGCAGAACACTCGAAAACAGCCAAATCACACGCAAAAACACCGGAAACAAAACAGCACGCTCAAAACACTCTGAAACCCACGCAGTCAAATCACACGCAAAAACACCGGAAACACAACACACTTGAATCACTCTGAAACCCACGCAGAACACCCGGAAACAGCCAGATCACACGCAAAAACACCGGAAATACAAATCACAGAGGCAACCACAGGCAGACACACTCGTAGAAACCACAAGCGAACACACACCAAACACGTGTCGGGAAATCACAGGCAACACACAAAGTCCACAAGCGAAAACACACAAACGCACGTGAAAGCAAACGCAATCCCAAGAGCACGACGAAAACACAGGGCTGACAAGGTGTGAAGCGCGGGCAAATGAGTTTGTAGAGCGCAGCGGGGCGAGGTCACGTCCTTCTCTCAGCAGAGGTCGGGTGTGAATGAGGACAGAGAGAGAGAGAGAGAGAGAGAGAGAGAGAGAGAGAGAGAGAGAGAGAGAGAGCATCTCGTTCCCTCACTCCGACAGCCATCATTACACGCTGATGGGGTAGGCATGATGAGAACACCGGTGGATGGGCTCTCTCTCTCTCTCTCTCTCTCTCTCTCTCTCTCTCTCTCTCTCTCTCTCCTTTTTCTATCAGTATCAATTTATCTCCTTATCGCCCCTCCTAACCCCTCGTAGTTTCCTCATCCTCGCCTTTCCTCAATCTCCTTTCTCCTGTCTTTCCTTCTCTCTTCCTTAGCTCTTTGCTCTTCCCATGCCTCTCTCCTTTTCCTCCCTCATCTCTCTTCTCTCTTTTCTGCCCTTTTCCTCCTTCCCAAGCCTCTTCTTCCCAGTTCTTCCTCTTTTCCTCTCTCTCCCACTCCATCCTATTTCCCTTCTTCCCTTTTATCCTATTTCCCTCTCATTAACTACATCCCCTCCCCCCAATCCCCCCTTCTCCATCTCCCCCTCCCCCGTATCGCTTAATTCCCGGCCAGCATCACTCTGTCTCTCTCTATCGCCGCCGTGCAATCCGTCAGGCTGGATAAATGGCTTGCGGTCTCGACGGCGATGCATCAGTACCGTGGTTCGCCTCCTATCGCGGCCGTGTGAGCTGAGCCATCACTCACTCACACCTCTGAATGGCTGCTGAGGAGGAGGAGAAGGAGATGGAGCCAGTGGTGGTGATATAATCTAACTCGGCTAAACGTGCGGTTGGGGGTTTTCAGCGTAGTGGGATCCCCTTGGACAGCGGTGCCGCGTGTCTCCCAGCCCGCGATGTAGAAATGTTCTAATATAAGTAAAACTATGGCAAATATGATCAGCAAATATGCACACACATTTAATCTTAGTATTATAACGTATGAAAGAACAGTTAACTTATTATTGATAAGATAGTTATAAGCATATAAAGAAACATGGCATACATATTTTACAGTGTTGCTAAAAAAAAAATGCTATACTTATTATTGAGTTTCCCTTTCGTTTTGGGATGTGTAAGTAGTTTCACAAATATATTTAGATTATATCGTGAAGGAATGTACGTTAAAATAAGCTGACATATAAGAAAAAAAATATATTCAAATCTTCGTGGCGATAATGCCACGACAAAGAGAGAGAGAGAGAGAGAGAGAGAGAGAGAGAGAGAGAGAGAGAGAGAGAGAGAGAGAGAGAGAGAGAGAGAGAGAGAGAGAGAAGGGAAGTGGGGAAAAGGGGAATGGGAAAAAGATTCAGAAGAGGAAAAGGAAGTGCTCAAGAGGAGGAAGGGAAAAAGGGATATCAAAGGAAGGAAAGGGGAGAAAGATAATAATAAAATAGAAAAAGAAGATGAATAGGAGGTGATAAGAGAGACAACAAAAGTCACAGTATAGAGAGAAGACAGGGAAGTGAAATGAGGAAAAGGAGGAGGAGGAAACATGGAAACATGGACTAGCAGGCAGCAGAAAGCCTGTTGGTTCTTTACTAGTCTGCCTGCTTTCAGTGATTTAATCAATCCGTTTGCCATAGGAGTGGCTTGCAGGGAAGGATTAAAGCACTTGTGCACCTACTCTTGGATATGTTCAGTTCACTCCCGATGAAGCAAAGTGGCGATCAATGCGTTTTTTGAATGAGTTGATGTTCTCTGCGCAAACCACTTCTGCAGGGAGGCTGTTCCAGTGGCGAACAACCCTATTCGAGAAATAGCTCCTGCCTATGTCGGTATTGCATCGCTTTGCTTGAATTGTTTTTCCGTTGTTTCTTGTTCTCAGGTTAGTTTGTAGCGTCAAGAGTTTGGAGTGATCAACGTTGCTGAGCTTGTTCATGTACTTAAGTACATTGATGGCCACTTTGCTGCATCGAGAGTGAACTGAACGTATCCAAGAGTAGGTGCACAAGTGCTTTAATCCTTCCCTGCAAGCCACTCCTATGGCAAACGGATTGATTAAATCACTGAAAGCAGGCAGCCTAGTAATGAGCCAACAGGCTTTCTGCTGCCTGCTAGTCCATGTTTCCATGTTTCCTCCTTCTCCTTTCCCTCATTTCACTCCCCTGTCTTCTCTCTTTACCTTGCATTTTGTTGTCTCTCTTACCAATGACATATTTAAAGAAACTAAGAGGAAATAGAAACAAAGCAAGTATATTGAAGAGAAGGAGAAAGAGAAAAGACGAAAGGACAACATAAATAAAGGAAAAGTAGAAAAGAAGTTGAAGGAGGAGCAAAAGGAGAAACAACAGAAAGAGGAAGAAGAGAAAACATAAGATGATGACGCGAGGAATGGAGAAGCAGGAATGATGTTTGGAGAGGAGGAAAATATTGGAAGGTGAGGAGGTGAAGGAGGAGGTGGAGGAGAGGAGAATAAGAAAAAGCGAAAAAATAATGCTGACAGGAGGAGAAAATGAAAAAAAGGAAATTAATTGAAGGAAAAATAGTGGACATTATGAAGGGGGGAGAAGAAGAAAGATGGTGAGGGTAAAGTTAAGGGCATACGTTTTAGCTGCGCGTGGCCTCGGTGATCATCTCCGTCTCATTGGCCCCTGAGCCTGTGGCGGGTATGCAGACAGTTTACCTTCCCCAGGCTTCCCCAGGCGCCCATTTATCGACCAGCCAGAAAGGGAGGATGAACAGCGGGGTGGGCTGGGTGCTGATTGACGTTGGCCGGGATCGAACCCAGGATTCGTAGGTGAGCAAGCTAACTACAGCACCACGCAGAAGAAAAAGCAGAAATATAATAAGAGGGAAGCTGAAGAGTAGGAGGGAAAAATACAAGAGAAGAAAAAGAAGAAGAAAACCAAGTAAAAAGTGTAGAAAGGTATATGAACCCCAAAAAAGGAGAAAGAAGAGAAGAAGGCAAGGAATAGAATAGAGGAGGAGGGGAGGAAGCAAAGGAAGGGAGAAAGAGGAAAGAAAGGAGAATACGACAAAGAAATAAAAAGAAGGAGTAGGAAGAAGAAAAGAAGGAGGGATAAAACTATAAAGAAATTAGTAGAGGAAGGAGGAAGAGGAGAAAGATAAAATAAGAGGAGAAAAAGAGAAAAAGGGAGGGAGAATAAATAGATCAACAAACGTGAGAAAAAAAAAGTAAGAAAAACAAACAAGCAGGAGATCAGTAAGCGGCAAACAGCGAGGCGTGAAATTACAAAAGTTGGCCCATGAAAGTAAACAACGAAAGAAGAAAACGGAGTAAAAGCAAAAGGTGGAAAAAATGGCCAAAAAATTAAGTAACACGTGACTCAGTAGCTGGCCGCCCCTTTCCTTCCCCTCACTCCATCCCTTCCCCTCATCCTTCCCCTCCCCTCAACCCTTCTCTTTCTCTCACCCCTTCCCCTCAGACCCCTCCCCATTCCTTCCCTTCCTCCATCCTTTTAAACTTCTCCTCCCCTTTTCCCTTCTCCCCCTCCCTACAAATCCTTTTCTCTTCCCTTCCCTTCCCTTTTCCCTCATATTTTCCCCTTCCCTTCTCTCCCCTCTCCCCTCAGACCGTTCCCCATCTCTTCCTTCCCTCCCTCCCCTTACATCTCCTCTATCTCCTCCCTATATTTCCCTCTCCCCTTCACAAAGCCTCCCTTACCTTTTCCTCGTATGCCTTCCCTTCCCCTCTCCCCTTCCCCTCTCTCCTTCCCCTCTGGCAGGTCCCCCGTCACCTCCCTTCCTCTCTCCCCTCGCCACTCTCCTCTCCCTACCTCCCTCTTCCCCTCTTTACAAGTCCTCTTCTCCGTTCACTTTTCCACTTCCTTTCCTTCCTCCCCGTTACGTCTCTCCCCCCTATTCCCCTCTCCCCCTCTCCATTAATCCTGCTCTTCTCCCTTTCCTTTTTCTCCTACCATTTCCCCTTCCCCTCTCTCACCTTTCCCCTCATCTTTCTCCCCTTTCCTCACCATCCCCTCAAACCGATCCCCCCCCCTCTCTCACCCATCCACTCCCTCTCTCTCCCCTCACCCCTCTTGTGTCCCCTCTCCTCTCTCTCCTTACAAACACCTCTCCCCTCCCTTCCCATTTCCCTTCCTTTCTCTCTGCCTTATTCCTTCTCAAACTCATATCCCCATCCTCACCCTTCACTTTCTCTTTCTTCCCTTCCCTTCCCCTTCTCTCCCTTCTCCCCTCATCACTCACACTCCCTTCACCTATTTAAAAAAAATCTTTTTCCCCTCTCCTTCCCCTCTCCCTTTCACTCACCCTGTCTCCTTATCTAAAGCTCTCCTTCCCTTCACCTCCTCTCCCATCCCCCTCACCAACCAAACTCCTCCACTCCACTCAGTTAAATTCCTCTCTTCTCCCTTCCTGCTTTCTGACTTACCCCTCTAAGTATTGGTTTTTTTTTGGGGGGGGGGCATTTGGCCTACCTAGCTTTTTTTAAGGGAGGGCCAAGGCGAGCCAGGCAGGCGTATCCTGCTTGGATACGGGAAGACAACATAATCTTGTATGTATGCAAAGAAGAGTGTGTGAGGCCCGGGAATTTTGGACCGTGCTCACTTTAATATTCCGGCGTTACGTAGCTCAAGTGTTAGGGCGGTAAATACATACATAGGAAGAGCAGACACCAGAAGACCTGCGGTCTATGGCGAGGGTGTCTGTCTGCTACCGCCGTTACTAGCAAACTACGCGTGGAAAGACAGGATAGAATAGATGAAGTAATAGTGGTGATAGTGGTAGTGGGTGTGAAGGGGGGAGGGGGTGATGGTGGTAGTAGCAGTAGTAGTAGTAGTAGTAGTAGTAGTAGTAATAGTAATAGTAATAGTAGTAGTAGTAGTAGTAGTAGTAGTAGTAGTAGTAATAGTAATAGTAATAGTAATAGAAGTAGTAGTAGTAGTAGTAGTAGTAGTAGTAGTAGTAGTAGTAGTAGTAGTAGTAGTAGTAGTAGTAGTAGTAGTAGTAGTAGTAGTAATAGTAGTAGTAGTAGTAGTAGTAGTAATAATAATAATAATAGTAGTAGTAGTAGTAATAGTAGTAGTAGTAATAGTAGTAGTAGTAGTAGTAGTAGTAGTAGTAACAGTGGTGGCAGTAATTGTCATTTACTTTCCCTCTCCATCAATCCTCAGCAGTATCTTGCACAGAATTCTTCTCCGCTTCCCTCTCGTCCTGTTGTTCTTCTTTCCAAACTTTAGTTTCCGCCTTCACTTCCTCCTCAGCCTACGAGGGGAATTCTGGCATCCGACATTTATCAACCTTTTCTTTTTCTTTTATCATTATGTGTGTGTATATATATATATATATATATATATATATATATATATATATATATATATATATATATATATATATATATATATATATATATATATATATATATATATATATATATATATATATATATATATATATATATATATATATATATATATATATATATATATATATATATATATATATATATATATATATATATATATATATATATATATATATATATATATATATATATATATATATATATATATATATATATATATATATATATATATATATATATATATATATATATATATATATATAAACCTGGTGGGACCTGATGGTCAGTATATATATATATATATATATATATATATATATATATATATATATATATATATATATATATATATATATATATATATATATATATATATATATATATATATATATATATATATATATATATATATATATATATATATATATATATATATATATATATATATATATTGGAGGTTGGTTTAATTATTTGATTTATTCATGCAACATTTTCTTTCTGTTTCAGTATTAGTTAGATGCAATATTGTCCGGCCATAAATTCTCCCCACGGTGCGCCGAGCCAGAACAACATACCGAACAGACTGATTGCCTTCATTGACAAAATCTGCCAGTCTACAATAATTTAGACAGAGCCAATTTACGCGTAAGGCACGAGGTGCAGTTTTGTCCTCCCCGCCATGCAAAGAACATCGCTGATTTAGGTGGTCACCGCCGGGCAGCCACGGCGACCTCTGCCACACACCCCGCGGGGAAGGCCGCCATTGTGTTAGCATGCTCTTTCTTTCTTTTTCTTTTTTTTTACGCCGCGGCCTATCGCGCCGGTAGGCTTCTTCCTGGTGGGGCCTGATGGTCGGCCCAAGGCTTTTTCCCGGTGGGGCATGATGGTCGGCCCAGCCCGTTCTGGCGCAGGCGAGTGTTTATAGTGGCGCCATCTTGTGTTGGCTCATGCTGCCCCGTGGAACTCATCTTTGAGCCTCTCTTTGGAGAGGTTATCTAAAGCCCAGGTTGATGGGTGGTCTTCAGGCCAGCATGTGGGTAGCCTTAGGCCACTCGGCGGTGACTGAAAAACCTCAGCTGTGCGGCGGCCAGGATTCAAACCCGCGTCCCTCCTGGAGCTCCTGAACGCGGGGCCGTCACGCTAACCACTCAGTCACCGCCTCCCCGTAGGAGCCTCACCCCTTAGGCTCTTGACCCTCTTCATTCTAGCTTCAAGGAAAAGTTTTGAAATACGTATTGTTTTGGATATTTTCGGGCAGCGGCAAGGGGCCAGTCCTCTTCTTCCTCTTCCACGGGTCACTTGACCAAGACCAAGTACAGCTGTTTACGCTTCCTTGGTGAGAAAGAAAACGGTTTGAATGGTAGACTTCATAAGTTCAAGAAATTCGTTCAAATAATGAAAAATAAAGGAGAAATAGTAGATTGAAGCGCCAGCCCTTTAAACGCTGGGCGTAAAGCTGTCAAACTGGCCTTTTAAACGGTTAAAGGGACATAGTTTGATGCGTGCAGGACTTATAAGATGCAAGATAAAAGTGTTAAGAGCATTTATATCCCATAATCCTTTTTTTTTTTTTTTTTTTTGTCATTTTTCAGGTGGAAACCCCTTCACTCTCGCTCATCATTTCTTCCTCGGTTTCCCTTCTACTTTCCGTTACGTTTTCCGTTCACCTCGCGTCTCCACTTGTCTTTCCCTTATCTTTTATTTCTCTCTCCTTGCTTTTTTACTCTTATTTTCCTTTAGATCTTCAATGTATTTTCTTTACTTACATATTTTTTTTCCTCGTTGTCATTTTATTTTACTTTCGTTTCATTTTATTGTCGACTGTTACCCATTAATACTACATAATTTTCTCTCTGATTTTACTCTCCACTTCATTAATTTCTGTTTGTACTTACGTTTTTGCCATTCCTCATCATCTGTTGCCCCGTGCTTATTTTTCCTCTCGTTCCTTCCTTCCTTTCCTCATTTCCGTCTCTTCTTCACCCATTACAATTTTCATCATCATACTCTTCTTCCTGAGCTGGGTTATGTTTGTACTCGTTCATCTTGTTTGTTATAGTAGGATATCAATGTATTATTATTATTTAATATCACCACGAATTAGGCATTACAATTGCCAATGGAAAAAACCCACGACAGATAGATCACGCCACCTTATAGGAATGTCGTCCGTCAGTGTTTACCGTCTCAGTTTTGTATACTTCGCAGTCCGATGGTGCGCGGAGGTCACCTTGACATACGTGACCAATTGTAACAATTATTTTCCAACCTGTAACTCGTCACTCCTTCACGAGAGTCCGACTGACACACAACAACAGTCGCTCTCGCTCCGACGCTTCTTGTACATAAAGGCTACGAATATAACTCGCCTTAAGGAAGCTGAAGCCTTAATCAACACCCTTTAAACGCCCCCCGACAAGCCCGTTACATTTGGTTGGCAGCGATCACCCCGCGCCTGTGCCCTCGCTACCTCGTTCTCCTCCAAGCCACGAGAACTCACCAACAAACTCAGGGGACAGGCGTACAAAGGAAGGAAGGAGTCACAGTCCTGCCGTCCGCGGCAACGCACCTGCCGTCCGCGGCAACGCACCTGCCGTCCGCGGCATCGCACCTACCGTCCGCGGCAACGCACCAGCCGTCCGCGGCATCTCACAAGGCGCCAGCTACAAGCAACTCACAAGGCGCCAGCTACAAGCACCTCACAGGGCGCCAGCTACAAGCACCTCACCAGGCGCCGGCTACAAGCAACTCTACAGGCGTCCAGCCTACAAGCCTACAGGCTCTACAGCCTCCAAGCCTCGAGCACACCAGCAGCAACTCTACAGGCGTCCAGCCTACAAGCCTCGAGCACACCAGCTACAAGCAACTCTACAGGCGTCCAGCCTACAAGCCCCGAGCACACCCACAGGCCTACGCAGCCGACAGCGAGGGCCACAATCTACAAGCCGCTCCCCCGCTTCAACCCAGCACTGCTACGAACACTGCAAGCCACTCCACGATACGGCAGAAGTATTCACACCAGCAAGGAGGAGGCACGCCCCGCTGACCTTGGGACACCCCACATGCCCCTCGCTCCACAGCTGGCGGCAACACCGCCGCTGCCGGGAGCATCGGCCCAAACCTCTTCCGGCAAACAGTCAGCAAGGGTACCCGCGGACATCTCCCGGTGACTGCAAGCTGTTTCCACTACCGTTTCCTGCAAGGCGTCTTCTCAAGAGGTTACACACCCAAGTCGTCTTCTCTGTCACCGCCGCCCATCTCTTACTATAACAAGAACGACGAGGCCATCATACGTCTGGCGGCAGTGTACCGGCTGCCTATCGCGGCCGCTCAATTTGCTGGGTCAGCAGTTTTTCAACCTCCATAGCGAGTCCTCCGATGTCAGCCCATCCCTCACCTCTCACCGCCGCTGTGGCCGCGGCCGAGGTTCCCTGACGCGCCTACAACGACTGCACGTACCCCAGGGCATCACAAGCCGTCGCCCTCTCCACTACATCAGCTGATTAATCTTGGTATTTGTGGATATTCCCTTCTTGTCCAAATATGCCGACTCGGCCTATTTTCATTATTGTCCGTGCAGAGGCACGATTTTTTTATTTCTGTGTTCCTAACACTGTTATTCAGTCATAATTGTGAGAGTAACGTTCATTCGCATACGATATTGATTCTTTCTTATTGTTTGCTGGCGAGTATATTGAGTATAGTGTGAGTTCCCTGATCAAAGTTAATCTTCATCAGTGTGCCCTGCCTCCGTTTTCTTTTCACCGCTCGAGAGAAAACGTGAGCCTCAATGGTATACCCCTTAAAATACCACAGTGTTTATAAAGGCACTTGGCTAGCCATTCTTTCTTGCCTTTTTAGGGTTTCGACGCAAACTATTAATTCATACACGTTCCGTTTATTGGTTCATATTTCCAGCTATCAACATATACTCCCATTTTGTCAATGATTTACACCATAGTATGAACAAAGACACTCTCGCTAAACTCGGCGACACCTTTCAACAGTTGACTCGTCCTTCAAGTAAGGAGGAATTGGAGCAAGGTGCAAACACCGGTGATTTAAATGTGGTAAATTTGCGATAGGTTGCTACGCACTCTTCCCTCCCAAGGGATAGCGCCCCTTCACCTCCGGGTTCGTCTGAATACTTAACCCCCACTCAGCCGATCACAATGTCTGTCGATCCACCTCCCCCCCTCCTCCCGGGGCCCCACCCCACCTCCCCCCGCCCCCGATTCGGGTCATTCCAAGTCACGCCAGTATTCAACAATTCTCGGGAGGCGAGACCGACTTTTCGGCGAGACAGTTTCTGGATTTGTGTGAATCTGCCATCGTAAATTCCTCCATTACTGAAGATCATGATAAAATCGCTTTCATTCGGACACGGTTACTTCCAGGCTCTCGGGCACTGAATTTGATGCAGTCCTCAGCGTCCGCTTCGGGGGACATTGGTGTAAACTATGAGGTTTTTAAAAGGAATTTCATAAAAATGTTCGGGGGCGGGAGTAAACCAAGCATCGTTAGACAAATGGCACACACGGTTGAGTCCCTCCAAAAAAATTCCTCAACAAAGCCGATTTGGGGCGCCATGATTGAGGCAAATCAGCTGGCGGTTGACTGTGTCAAGAGCCTAGAAGACGCGCTCTGGCTTCCAGGGGGCTGTATGCAAAAGCACCAGGTGAAGACGGTTTTCGAGTTGTTTTTGTACTTATTTCATATTTCAGAGAAGAACCGCCGTTCTGCCCTTCCTTTGGCCTTCAAACCGAGCGGGAAGTTGGTTGACTTCGTCTCAGAGTTAGAAGTCAAGGTTCAGGAACACCCTCACCATCAACCCCTCGCAACGGCCGCAGCATTGCAAGCACAAAGTAAGGCATCTCTCACCTGTAGTTTTTACAAACAATCAGGACATTCTGAACATTCTTGTTTCGCGAAACGTAGGGAATCAACACATTCAAGACAGGGCTCAGTTAGGAGATCAGGAGGTTACAGGGGCGGGCATCATTCATCCCACAGGAACCCTAGGCCAAACCATCAGCGGAAGGCTGCCTTTTGCCATATCCACGGGAATTGTTTTCATGATTCAGACAGTTGTTCTGCAATACAAAAGGCCAAGGAGGAACAGAAGTACAAGTCCTCAGCGGACAGTAAACCACACTCCTCTTCTCAGAATAAAAAGACATGACTTCGTGACAGCCCCGAGGCGTACATCGAAGTGTCCCTTAAGGAAAATACTAATTGGGAGCAACTTGACTCCGTCATTGCCGCCTTGGGACGGACAAGCATAATTGCCCTCCCTTGCAAGGTGGGCAAAATTTCACTCACCTTAGCGGTTGACACAGGTGCCACAGTCAGTGTCATCTCCGACTCCGCTTACAGGTCTCTGACACGACAGGCGAGTGGGGAAAATTGGCCGCTCCAAGAGAACGACCTGAATGTGGTAGGCGTGACGGGCACCACTTTGGGAATCCTAGGGCGAGTACCACTAACAGTCAGCTTACATGACCATGTATGTCCCTTTCGAGATTTCTTTTATGTCTCTAGCAGGTTTGCTTTACCTGTGGATGGAATCTTAGGATTAAACGCCATGAAAGACCTGCACATAACCATAAACCCTGAAAGCAACGCGATCGTGTATCAAGGCCGACGCATACATGGGATGGTAAATCCATCGCCTCTGTCACCTGTAATCCCACCCTCAGAGGGGGAAAATGACCAACCCACCACAGACTCAGGGACTGCCGCCGCCCAAGTGTCACCTCTTACGGTCAAACCACACGAAAACATTGCAGACTTGTGGCGGACAGTAACGGCAGTCGTAGAAGGTCCTCATATAGTTCCGGATCGTGCTGCAAAACTTGTTAAAATCCGTTTGCCTAACGCCCCTCCGACGGGCAGTGATGTGTGTATCGACGGAGCTCCTCACATACACCGCGTGACGGTGGAGGTAACTCTTGCGACAGTCAAGGAAGGAGGTTTTGCAGAGGCATTGGTAATAAACACGTCTGGATCCCCTGTATCCTTAAGACACGGTGTTAGATTATGCCAGTGTCTAGTGTATGGGAGAAATGTCGCCCCGGAACCAGCTGAATACCCTTCAGCCCAAGTCTCAGGCATAACCTCGGCGTGTCAGGCTTCTCCCGAACAAGACACAGCTAATTTAGAGACATTCCAAAAAGTTGCACACAGTTCCGAATTTAAGCCAACCTTACTCCAGCTTCTGGAACTTTATCGGGGGGCGCTTGCTCTACCAGGCGAGCCGCTTGGAGTTACGCAGTGTGCTGAACACCACATTAAGTTAAAACCCAATGCAAATCCTGTATATATCAATGCGTACAAGCTCCCCCACAGTCAGAGGGAGGTGGTGCAACAACTTATCTCTGAAATATTAGAACAAGGTGTCATCAAAGAATCAAATTCCCCGTGGAATTCACCCTTGTTTCTGGTTCCAAAGAAAGACGGTTCTTATCGCCCTGTGATTGATTTCCGGCGTGTGAACACCGCGACCGTGGATGATCATTTTCCGCTTCCCGTTCTTCGAGATCTTCTGATGTGTCTCGGTAGAGGAAATAAAGTCTTTACGAGTCTTGATCTGGTCAGTGGCTACTGGCAACTGCCCATGGCCCCCGAGTCACGTGAAATAACGGCTTTCAGCACGCCTCATGACCACTATGAGTGGACAAGGATGCCGTTCGGGCTCAAAAGAGCTCCCTTGACCTTCCAAAGGACAATGAACAGTATTTTTGGTGACTTGCTGGGCAACTCTGTCTATGTGTATTTAGACGACATCATCATAGCAAGTAAAGACGTGCATGCACACATGGAAACACTAAAAGCAATCCTACACAGACTTCAAGAGGTAGGATTAAAGCTCAAAATCACCAAATGTGAATTTTTAAAGCCTCGGATCAAGTTCTTGGGGCATGTCGTGGACGAATTCGGCATCCACACAGTGGACGACAAAATAAAGGCTATTGCCGAGTTCCCTCAGCCAACGTCTGCGGACAAGGTACGGTCTTTCTTGGGTGTCGCAGGTTATTACAGGCCTTTTATAAAGGACTTCGCAGCACGCGCGAGTCCCCTAACCCATCTTTTAAAGAAAGACGTACCATTTCAGTGGCTCCCAGCTCAACAAACGAGCTTTGAGGATTTAAAGAAAGCGCTTACACAGGCTCCGGTCCTTGTCTTTCCGGATTTCAAGGACCCCTTTCAGCTTTGTACCGACGCTTCGGCTAGTGGACTAGGAGCCGCTCTGATGCAAACAGATAAGTCTGGCAAAAAGCATGTGATAGCGCTCGCCAGTCGAGTACTTACAGCTCCGGAGAAGAACTATTCTGTTACCCACCTAGAGGCTCTTGCCATTGTGTGGGCTCTGAAGCATTTTCGTGACATAGTGATGGGGTACACAATTGTGGTGTATACGGACCACGCGGCCATAACTGATCTTTTCAAGGGAAAAAACCTACACGGTCGTCTGGCAAGATGGTTCTTAACGATCCAAGCATACAATCCAGAGATAAAATATATCACCGGGAAAACAAATGTGGTCGCAGATGCCTTATCTCGGAATATTCCGATAGGCGCGATTACCACCCCAGAGGTCATCCACAACTTCACTTCACCTGAGCTACACACTGATCAGCGAGACCACCCTGTGTGGAAGAGGTTAATTTACCCCCTCGAGTCGGGAGACGAATCAAACCCTCCTGAATTGCCAGTTCCCTTTTCACAATTCTTCCTATCAGAGGACAACCTCCTTTGTAGGTCATGGCCAACCAAACCGGTACCTATAGACCAACTGGTCATCCCAGACAAATACGTCCCCGTGACGCTTAAGCTAGTACATAACACACCCATTGCGGGTCACCCAGGAAGAGACAAGACGCTATCTGTCACCAGACGAAAATTCTACTGGCCCACATTACGGGTTGATGTAGAAAAACATGTCGCACATTGCGTCGTTTGTGCTAATCACAAGGGGTTCGTCAAAGGGCCAGCACCTATGTTGCAATACCCAGTACCAGAGGCGCCATGGGATGTTGTTAATATAGACTTATTACAGCTCCCCCAGAGCCAACATGGTTCGCGCTACTTATTGGTGTGCGTCGACCAGTTATCTAGGTTTCTAGTTCTAGCGCCTCTCAAGGACAAGACAGCCACACGCGTGGCCCATGCCCTCGTGACTCACGTGTTGTGTCCACATTCGTCTCCACGAATTCTTTTGAGTGACAATGGCACCGAGTTTAGGAACTCAGTATTGAGCGAAATATGCGCTCAGTTTAACATCACGCAATCCTTCATCACAGCTTACCACCCAGCTGCTAATGGGTTGGCGGAGAGGGCTAATAGGAAAATCTTACAGGTCCTCAGGCCTATCGTGAACGATCTCCACGATAACTGGGAGGATTGGCTATCGCATATAGCCGCTTCCATAAATACGTCGGTAAACGACTCTACGGGGAAGTCTCCCTACTACATCTTATATGGGGTGGAGAAACGTCTTCCGTACGACTTCCTAACAATCCCACAACAACCTCTCTACAACATTGATAGGTACGCACAACAGCAGATGCATATTTTTTCCAAGATACACTCAGAAGTTAGGTGTACGTTAAAAGCTACGAAGGTTGAAATGATGTCAAAACAACACAAACAGGCCGTCCCGGTGAATTTCAAAGAGGGTGACACAGTCATGATTAAGCAAGCAGAAAGGAGTTCGAAACTGGGGGCTAAATTTGTGGGTCCTTACCGAGTTGTTTGGAATGTCAGGGGAAATCGGTTCGAGGTTCTCGAGTCGAATAGTGGAGTCAGTCTGGAAGTTCACAGTGATCGTCTGAAAGTAATTCCCTCACCTTTGGACCTTGATATTGGTAATTCCCCCTCAGAGTCAAATGTTCAACAAGATATTCCCACCACCCATAGCTATACCTTGAGACTACGGGTTTAAATACTTCATTCCCACCACTTTCAGATCATGATGTTGCGTTTTCTGATCATCTTGTTGTCCCTCGGCTCCCTGCTTGCAACAACGCCCATCCACCTGAAGCCTGGTGCCCTCACGGCACACATAGGAGAGGTCTTCCTCACAGAAGATGTGCTCCTCGTAAAATATCCATATACTTCCTTGACCAACACAACTGACACAATCAGGATAGTCTCAGAAAAAACTACTCGGCATGGCAGACGCCATACGGGCTACCATGACTAGGGAATCAAAGGCACCTTCTAGTACCAACTCTCTGACTCTTTTTCAACTACTGGAGGATAGGATTCTGTTCTTACGGGGAAAAGTTGATGAGGTAGACATGGATTATAGTTTTCACTCAGTTCACTCTCGGGTAAAGAGGGGGTTGCTCAACATCGTTGGGTCCGCCTCAAAGTTCCTTTTCTGTACGGCTACCGACGAGGACGTTCGCGATTTGCGGGACCACTACGCTCATGTACTTTCCTTAGCTGCCCGAAATTGCAGGGTGATCAACGCCAATTGTAGAAAACTTTCGCGATTGCATACTAACATTGAGGCACTGCTAGAGCAGACAAATAAGATGGTAGAGGTTATCAACATAGTTGTCAAACAGATCGACCAGGTGAATCAGTTTCTCCTCCTAGATCAGGCCTTGCATGTATTGGAAAACGTCATTAACTCCATCGCAACGGCAAATCAGCAGGTTATTAGCAACATGGTTGATGCAGCGCACGGTAGAGTCACACCTGCCTTGTTCCCTCTACACGATTTGAGAACGACTGTCCATATCGGGTATCAAAATTATAGCCTAACACCTTTATTCACCCCAGACATGAGTCAATATTTTTACCCCTTGATGGAGTCCAGCCTCACCCCCGATGCCATAATCATTCATGTTCCATTTCAGACGGCGGACGTGTTTGAGGCACACGAAATTGTCCCGTTCCCTTTTTCAGCAAAGGACAGTGTGTTAGCCCTGGACACGTCCCCGTCTCTTGTTCTAATCGCAACGGGTAGCTACTCACTCTTGCAGTATTGCAAGGAGACGGTCTTCGGGCGATTCTATTGCTCTGCGTCTCTCTTTGCCTTCCTACCAGTTCGGGGAAGGGTATGCGAGATCACCCTCACCCGCGTGAACGCGTCTGACGCTCTTTCCCTGTGCCCCTACAAGCAGCTAACACCAACGCCTGTTTTCCATAAGAACTTTCAGGGTCTGCATTATTTTTATTTCCCTCAGTCATTCTATGTATCGGTCATCTGCCCGGAGGGTACCACTTATCAGCGGGTTACTGGTCACTATGCCATAGCGGAAGCATGCTATATCCGCTCCACTAACATAACAACGTACCCGTCCCGGATCCGTCTGGTTTTCACGGCCAATATTTCCCATCGAGTGTTTCCTCTACGGTCTCTCGATGACATTCACTTCTCCAGCATCTCGTATGTGACTAATTCCCTTAATTCATTGTCTTTCGCAAACAAAACAGAGTTTGCGGAAACCCTGGAGGAAACGCTGCCTGATTATTTGCATCTCCCCTACCTGTACCCTGGATTTTTTGTACCAATGTTTCTGATGTTCGTCAGTCTCGTCGTCATGTGCTACCTTATTAGGAGGAACTCTGTCCTGCACGATTATTTGGTTGTGCAGACACGGCGACTGGATGCAGGGAGGCCACTGGCAAGGTAGTTTTTCCTTTTCTCAGACAAGTCAGAGGACAGAAACGTGGCTGCTCCTATACTTAACATTGTACTATGTTTCACTACTGTGTTTTTTTTTAGGAGCTAGAGCAACGTTTCATTATCTGTAACTATGCCAGTTGATAGCTTCTTATACATGTGTCCTTATATTTATCTTTTGAGAGGTTTCTTATGTTTCATGTCACACACGTTGTGGTTTACCTCTCACTATTTATATTATAACTCCACATATGTTCTTACATAGCCAGTGTTTTAATGTAATTGTATCATGGGCAGTCTGCTTGACAAACTCCCACTATGTATGTTCCTGGTAACTAGACTGCTATTTAGATTTTTGTATATCGCGAGGTCGCGATCACTGGTAGGTGACCGAGCAGTGTTATAGTAGGATATCAATGTATTATTATTATTTAATATCACCACGAATTAGGCATTACAATTGCCAATGGAAAAAACCCACGACAGATAGATCACGCCACCTTATAGGAATGTCGTCCGTCAGTGTTACCGTCTCAGTTTTGTATACTTCGCACTCCGATGGTGCGCGGAGGTCACCTTGACGTACGTGACCAATTGTAACAATTATTTCCAACCTGTAACTCGTCACTCCTTCACGAGAGTCCGACTGACACACAACAACAGTCGCTCTCGCTCCGACGCTTCTTGTACATAAAGGCTACGAATATAACTCGCCTTAAGGAAGCTGAAGTCTTAATCAGCACCCTTTAAACGCCCCCCGACAAGCCCGTTACATGTTTTTCTTTATAGATTCGTTTGCTCTATTTTCTCATCTCTTTTCCCCAACATTTGTTCCTCTTTTCTGAACTTGTTTATGCTTCTTCCTCCTTTATTTGTTATTTTTTTCCATTCATGTATTTTGTTTTCATTTTTCTCCTTCGTTATTTTCTTTTCATTGCAATCATATGTCTTTTTTTATTACAATTAGTTGTCATTTTCATGGTTCTTATTTTCCGTCTCGGTCTTTCCTCTATTTTGTCTTTTAGATTTTCGACTTTTTAGTTTTATTTGCCAATTTTCTTTCACCCTTTGTCTGTTCCATAATTTTTTTTCATTTATCTCTGTTTCTCCTCATTTTTCTATCACTTATTCTCCTCCCTTGCCTGTTTTCCCCTTTATCCTCGTGGTTGCTTTTAATTTTTTCTCCTTCCTAAGCTGTTTTCCTACTTTTCCCTCAGTTATCCATCACGTTTTCCACTTATCTTCGTTTTCCCTCAGTTTCCCATCATCTGTTTTCCTTTTTCGCTTGTTTTCTCCTCGCAGTCGCTTACCATTTTCTCCACGCGTGGCACCTTCGGCTTGGCCCTGCTGCTGCCGATGCCAAGGCGCCTAAACGACCTCCTGACGACCACCATAATGACAGTCACCACCCATCCCCACCTCTGAAACACCCCCTTAGCCCCTTTCCCTCACCCTCCTCCCTTCAACACCCCTTTTCCATCGTTTCCTTCACGCTTCTGCTATATCTACTTACTCATCTCCATCCTGCCCCTCCCTCTAGCAGCCCCTACAACAGCAGCAGCAGTAGTAGTAGTAGTAGTAGTAGTAGTAGTAGTAGAAGTATAGTCGGTTCACCCGAGTCTGAAGTGTGCATTATCGCGCAACGGCAACCTGCAGCCACACGGCGTGTCCAATTTCGTGATCACTGTATGCTAGCCTACGCACAGTAAACAGTCGTCAGTGTCAGTAATATGCAGGCAGCAATAACAAATACTGTCAGTTATAGTCGATTATGAGTTAAAAAAAATAGTAGTAATGTCGCAAACAGCTGTTTTGTTAATTCACAAGATCGCTGATTATGATTATTAAACAGTCTTGAAGCTGTCCACCACCGAGAAACATAACAGGCTCTATATTAATAAAACAGCTATTTGCGACATTAGTAATAATTTTTTTAACTCATAATCGATTATAATTGGCGGTATTTGTTTTTGCTGCCTGCATATTACCGACACTGACGACTGTTCACTATGCGTACGCTATCATACATTATCCACGAAATCGGTCACGCCTTGTGGCTACAGGTTGCCGTTGCGCGATAATGCACACTTCAGACTCGGGTGAACGGACTATAGTAGTTGTAGTAGCAATTGCAGTAGCAGTTATCGTTGTTGTTGTTGTTATTGCTGCTGTTGTTGTTGTTGTTGTTATAGCACCAGAAGGTTATTCAGCAAAATTCCAATCAGATCGGCACCAACTTTCTAATCCCTGCTAGACAAATAACGCGTTCTGGGCGCAGCGTTACTTGACATTGACACGAAAAAGTCTACGGACACAGTCAGTAACGTTTACATTACTTGACGGGTCCCGTGATGGACAATGCGAACATCGCGGGGGCCGTAACCCATGAAGGAATGAAAGAGCTGAGGTAAATAAGAAAGTGCGTGTGTCTTGGGCATCCATGAAAGCATGAATGTGTGGCGTAGTGCTCACGCCAGCACCAGCAATACACGGCCAGTATGCCCAGTCCACGTCCAGGCACGCGCCTCTCTGAAGGAGCATGACATCTACCTATTAAGCATGCAATTTTTTGCTTAAATCCCATTATATATGTAATCTGGTTTTACCGTCGTGTTCAGGAAACTTCTCTTTATAGGGTGATATAGTTTATTTCACAACTGGTCCAAGAACTTTAGCAAATAGCAATGATATGTAGAAAGTGTTATAAGGATTTCGGAGCTGAGAGGTTTCACTTATACACGTCATAAGTTACCTTCCAACTTTTCCTCCCTCTTTTTTAGTTAACAATTTATTTTCCCAACAACCATTTTTTCCTTTCCTTCCGCTTCCCTCCACTCGAATCCTCTTGCCTGCTCTCCTCTCCCTCCCCCATCCACATAGTCCTTGTTTTGTCTCCCTACTCTTTCCTCCCCTCGAATCCTCTTGATTTGCTATTCTCCCTCCTCAACACCAAAACCCTTTCAATTCTCTCACTCTTCTTTCCTCCCCTCGAATCCTCTTGCTTGCTCGCCTCTCCCTCTCCATCCACATAGTCCTTGTTTTGTCTCCCTACTCTTTCCTCCCCTCGAATCTTCTTGCTTGCTCTCCTCTCCCTCCCCATCCACATAGTCCTTGTTTTGTCTCCCTACTCTTTCCTCCCCTCGAATCCTCTTGTTTGCTCTCCTCTCCCTCCCCATCCACATAGTCCTTGTTTTGTCTCCCTATTCTTTCCTCTCCTCGAATCCTCTTGCTTTCTCTCCTCTCCCTTCCCATCACCACAACCCTTTCATTTCTCTCACTCTTCTTCCCTCCCCTCGAATACTTTCTCTTCCCTCCTCCCTTCCCTCATCATCCCCTCCACCACCACCACCACCACCAACACTACCACCACCACCACCACCGCTACCAGCAGCAGCACCACCACCACCACCACTACCAGCAGCAGCAGCACCACCACCACCACCACCACCACCACTACCAGCAGCAGCAGCACCACCACCACCACCACCACCACCACCACCATTATCACCACCACCATCACCACCACTATCACCATTAACACTTCCATAACACATCATCCCTATAAAACCAACAACAACAACACCCTCTACTGTTTCCCCTCCCTCCCTTCTTCCCTTCTACTACTCCTATTACTAATTGCTACTACTACTAACACTAATACTAATACTACTACAACTACTACTAATACTACCACCACTACTGCTACTTTTACTACTACTAACTACTACTACTACTACTACTACTAGTAGTAGTAGTAGTAGTAGTAGTAGGACAATAATAACAGTAATGTGAAAGAAATAGACAAATATATAGATCGATGCAGAGATAGAAAGAAAGATAGATGCATAGATAGATTTATAGATAGATAGATTGGCTATGCATAAGTAGATAGGTCAGTTGGAATGTTTTATATAAATGGATAAATAAACCAATAACAGACACACACATACATACAGACAGACGGATAGATAGATAGACTAACAAAGACACAGACAGACAAAGATGTTGAGTCAGAGAAAACAACATTTGAAAGAATCTTAATCGAATTCGTATATGTATAATGGGACGGATGGAGGGAGGAAGGAGAAGCCCTCAATGATCCTTTATTGGCTGAGCTTTTCTGACGAATGTTTGAGTAAATTTTATTTTTTTATAGAAATTTGCAGTAAATCGTTTAAACTTAAGTGAGGTGAAGTAGATTGAAAAAAAATAACATGTTTTCTACTCGGGCGGAACGAGTAAGACGAGAGTTAGAAAACCCAAGTTATATTTTTTAGTATCTACTGAGTACTACAAATTAAGACAAACGCTCAAGGTGCAAATTATTATAAAATAAGAAGTGCCACGATTTTTGTAGTACTTCAACGCAAAAAAAATCAAAGTGCAGGAAGTGGTTTATTTTTAGTTCATCCCACCATTATAAGAAAAAATAATAATGCCAAGGGTTTTTTTATCACCCCGCGCAGAAAAATTATTGAATATTAAAAAAAAAAGTCACGGTTTATTTCTGCCTCGGCGGAACCAATTAAAACAAGAAATACAAATGTCAAGTTTTTGTAGCGCCAGGATGTAAAAAGAAACTGTGAGTCGTGAAAACATAAATATAAACCGATTCAAGGCAAAGGAAGAAAAGATGTGGACCTCAGGCGTTGGGAGGCACAAGTAGTAACATCACTCCACCGGGCGAAGAAAAGATGTGGACCTCAGGTGTTGGGAGGCACAAGTAGTAACATCACTCCACCGGGCGAAGAAAAGATGTGGACCTCAGGTGTTGGGAGGCACAAGTAGTAACATCACTCCACCGGGCGAAGAAAAGATGTGGACCTCAGGTGTTGGGAGGCACAAGTAGTAACATCACTCCACCGGGCGAAGAAAAGATGTGGACCTCAGGTGTTGGGAGGCACAAGTAGTAACATCACTCCACCGGGCGAAGAAAAGGTGTGGACCTCAGGCGTTGGGAGGCACAAGTAGTAACATCACTCCACCGGGCGAAGAAAAGATGTGGACCTCAGGTGTTGGGAGGCACAAGTAGTAACATCACTCCACCGGGCGAGAGTCCTTACTCCTTATGTCTCCTCATACAAAAGATGGTCGATAGAGATATTGCTCGACTCAAGGCGTTGGTATCAGGTGATGGAATGCTCAAGTGGCAACATCACCTAACCGGCCTGGAGCAAATATCATTAAACCTTTACTTTCTATCCCTCTTACTTAGGAAAAAAAAAGTTGTAGAGATTTGGTGCGATTCAAACCAGAAATATAAAAAACGTATATTACGAGTGATGGAAAACTAAGGAAACATCAGTGAACCAGCCAAGGGAAACTATGATTGAACCTTCACCATTTCCTTCCTCTTCATTAAAAATAGGAAGGGAGAGGCTTGGTTCGACTCTATCCAGGAATATAAAGGTCATGGTTCTCTGATGAAGGAAGACTCAAGTAACATCACTGAACCGGCTAACTGCAGCTAGGATTGAACCTCTACTTTCATCTCTCCTTCTTAATGGAAAAATATATGAGTCGTAGAGTTACGGGTCGATTCAAGCCATAGATATATGTTACAGGGAATACGTGAAACTAGGGATTACACGTAAACCCTGAAAGAATCAGGGATTTTATGTAATCGCTGTGACTGTCGGGAAATGCATGACATCTCTATTTTCTAGGGATTTCGTGAAATCACTGATTTTTAACTCCAGTTATTGCAGGAAATCCCTAACAAATGGTTTAATATGAAATACAATACCCATAGAGCAGTTTGCATGGTATGTCAATAATGCACTGAATTCTAAATGGTAAAATATATCTGAAGGCAAACTATAAAATAATTAAAAAAATAGGAAAAAATACATGTAAAATTCTTCATAAGTTTACTGCATATTATGTTAATAATGCACTTTCATTTAAATGGTAGAATATGTTGAAATATCATCTTCTGGTATGCGTCTCTTCTTAGCAAGCTTTTCAATATCACCACATTGTGGAACCTCATACTTGTTAAGTAAGTAATAGTTACGGAGTACGAATTTCCACTCGTACGCTGATGACTCTACTCGCAATATTCAACTTCTTTTAACAAGAGACCCTCTCAACAGGAACTACAAGACTCCAGACTGGAGGCTGCGGAACAATTAACCTCAGACCTTGCTATCATTTCTGATTGAGGTAAAAGGAACCTGGTGTCCTTTAACGTCTCAAAAACTCAATTTCTCCACCTATCACACTGTAGAGAGGGGTGAGGTATCACACTGTAGAGAGGAGTGAGGTATCACACTATAGAGATTCAAATGTCAGTTGTTGTCTGCACCGTTCGTCGAGACAGACTTGGTCAGAATACAAACTCGACCGGCAGTTGTTAGCACTGCCGGTAGAGACAGGATATTGGTGAAGAAAAACAATAATGGAGATTACAGTTTGGTCCTTAACAAACATTACACTCATACCCGGCTGTTGGTCCTTACAAATAAACAATGATATCGCTTAGAACTCGTCAACAACCATTACACACGTTCACTAACATCCAAAAAGGGAATTTGTGTATCAAGACACCTTATAAACCAGCGATTTCACAAAATCCCTGGAAAATATAAAGATATCATGTATTTCATGATGGTCACAGCGATTACATGAAATCCCAGATTTTTTAAGGGTTTATGTGTAATCCCTTGTTTCACACATTCCCTGTAACATATATAGAGCTTCATTCTCAGGTGATGGGAGGCTCAAGCAGTGTTGCCAGATTATCGTATTCACCACATTGTATTCATCCTTTTTAAGCCTCAAACTCACGTACCTACACAAATGACGATAGAAAATTGAAGTTAGCGTTAAAACTCCTATTTAGTGATGTTTCTATGTGCTTTTTTGCTATAGTTATTGGTCAGAAACTACGACAATACAGTGGGATGTGTACGATAATCTGGCAAGGCTGGGCTCAAGTTACATCACAATTGGTGAAGAGAATCTAAACTCGCCATTAATATCATGTGAATACAATGCAGCTCACTTCTCTCGATCTTGCTTTCGACCTCAGGCATTAGGGAAACAAGACCAGAGAACGCCTCCACATTAAACCGAAAGAGAAGCTGTGAAGATATGTATTCGATTGGTTACTAAATATGTGAAAACCGGAGCCAAGGAGACAAAAAAACAATGAAAAATCGGAAAAGGGTTGTAAAGAATATGACAACAGATGAACGACATACAGGAAAAGGAGATAAAAAGGGAATTTGACACAGGAAAATGAAGTAAAATCGTCATTTCCGCGAGGCCTCAACACACGGATGAGCAGCAGCATAGTTCCCCCTCGCGCCGCCCATCGGAGCAGCGGTGTGGCTAATGGAAGAACCAGTTCCGCGCGCTGGGACTGTCATTCCCTTGTGCACCCAGTACTGTTACCTTGGCTCACCTGTCAAGATCTCAACAATTTTCCCCGCCGGGCGCCTGGCCCATCCTCTCATCCGTGACTTGCTGGATCGCCTCCAGAGACGGCTTCAACCTCTCCAGTGGCTCACTAACAACTCTTCGGGCATCTCCATTCCTGTGGCCAGGACCATATATATTACTTTCATTCGCTCTGTTGTTGATTACCTCTCCCCTGCCTTGGTACAACTTCCCCGAACTACTTTAGAGCCCTTAGAAAAATTTAAGAACAGAGCGATGAGAGTCATTCTTGGGTGTCCCATGTCTACCAGAATTGTAAATATGCAAAGCGAGCTACGTCTTCCACCCTTGGTCGAGAGAATTTATTCTAATGTCACTCGCCTCACTGTTAAGTGGCTCCATTTCCCACATCTCTAGCCCCACTACTCGCAACTGATCAGGATGTCGCTTGGACCCGCTCGACCTGTTCCTCCTATATTGCCCGCTGGTCGCGCTCTTATTCGGTCTGTCTCTTCCTTGATGCGCAGTCTTGATTTGGATATTCCTGCTGCTGACGTGCCCCCAGGCCCGCCCCCGTGGTTGTTGCCAACGCCAGAGGTAAGCGTAACTCCTGCATCCAAGTCTGACCCGCCTCCCTTACAGCTGCAGTTGGCCCTGGAACACGTATCAACAGTGACGTCCTCCATCACAGCTCCACACTGCCTCTACACTGACGGGTCACTGCAACCGGACGGTGCGGCTGGTTGCGTAGTCTTCTCGCTTGACTTGGATCCTCCTCCTGGGGGTTGGGTTGGCCGTCGCCTCCGTGACCACTCCAGCTCCACATTGTGAGAGCTATATGCCATATTAGATGCCGTCAGCCTCGTTTGTCAAAGGGGAGTAAATGCTGCCATTATTTGTGATTCGAAGCCTGCCCTTCAGTCCCTGTCTGCTGTTCTGCCCACCCACCCTCAAGTCGTTCAACAGATCCTGTCCTTTCTATCTTTAATGAATGATCGTCAGTTGTGTGTCAATTTTTTATGGGTGCCATCTCATGTGGGTCTATATCACATTGCCACAGCTGACCGCCTAGCGAAGGAAGCCTGCCGTCTGCCTCCATGTGGTGATGGACGCCCCCTCTCCCTGCCCTGCCATCTCTCCAGAGTCCGCTCCGCCGCCTTCCTTCCTGCACGGCGTCGGAGGGATGCAGAAAGGCCCCACAGCGTCACCATCAACCACTACGAGTCTGTCTGCCGCCACAAATACTCCTACCGACGCCGGGGCCTCATGGTTCGGAGACATAATGCTGTCTCCGCACGTCTGCGGCTGGGCTACCGTCCACCGTGGCAGGTCGCCGGGGTGGAGGGGGAGCCTGTATTTACGAAATGTCGCCTGTGCCTCTCACCGATGTCGAGCACCATCGAACATTACTGCCTGGCCTGCCCCACTGTTCGTGGTTTGCTACCACAGGGACAGCCGTTGGATGCTGTCTGCCGCCACCTCCTGAACCACGACTTCCTCGACGCAATCCTGGTGCGCCACCCTCGTTTTGGTGGATTCTCCTAATGTTATGTGCCCTACGTGGCACTAGCCCCTCTAAATTTTTGACTTATCTGTATATTACATCAACTTGCTTTCTGTTTTAGTGTGTGTGTGTGTGTGTGTGTGTGTGTGTGTGTGTGTGTGTCCATTGTCTATAGTTAAACCTGATGCATTTGCTAGAAATTGTTTTGTCTGACGCTAATGCGCAATAAATTTATCAAACAACAACAACCTGTCATTATTTTATCGATTTGGTGGAAAAAGTGGCGGGGCGCTGGTAATCACTAAACTCTCCTAATAATACTGTTTTGGGAATTTATAAGGTCTGCTACGCTGTGTTAGTCGAATAAATGAAGGTTTGGTTAATACTAGATGTTACGAGTCCAATCGCTTGTTATATTATCATAGGTGAAAGCAAGTGCTAATCGCTAAAATCTATCAATATTACTTTTCGGAATTTAGATTTGCTAAGCTCTAAAAGCGCTTTGGTCAACTAGGCAATAGTTTGATTTATTATAGAAGTTAATTAAGAGTTCAATAGTTTTTATCGGTGGAAACAAGAGAAGCCGCTAGTAAACTCTATAATATTGCTTCTTATCGGAGTCTAGGCTGCTTGTTATACTTTATAAGCAATTAGTCGAATAGGCGATGATTTAGTTCAGCCCACAAGTTAAGAGTCTAATAGTTTTCAGGCCAGAGCAGAATCCAATGCGAGTAAGCCGCACAAACATAATTATTGAGGCTGCGAGGCTAGGCGTTGAGACCACTCTGTCCCCGGGGAGCCTTGGGTCCCGGAGGACTGGTCAGGGGTGCTTACGAGCGATGCCTGGCAGAGGTGGACCCAGAGTTTAGTTCATTAGGTCAAAGGTCACTTACTCAGTATAGCAAAACGGGTAAAGTTCAAGAATACTAAAAAAATTATGGCAGACATGTATACGTAGACTTAAGTTCATGCAGATTTAAGGGACAGTTCCTTGTTCCAACACAGCGGGTTAATCAGCTCCCCAAACAAAAAAAAATAGATAATTGCTGGTACATCATCTCTCCTCCTCTAAACCTCACCTTCTCTTCCTTACCGAAAGAAACTTTTAGGGAGGGAGGCTACTGACCAGCAATCTCTGCTCTGTTCCCTCCTATTTCTATCCTGAAATCCAAAAAAGCTGGATGTGCGCCTACGTGCTAACGACACGACATCACTTCGTCTCGTGCTTACGACCTTCTTCTGGAATTTTCATCCACCATCTAGGTTAAGACTTCATTGTCATTCTGTTACTAAATACATCTGTGCTGTTTATCTCCTACTAACTCTACCAACTGTGTTGAAATTCTTTATTTTGATTCCGTGTAGCACTTCTTGGCCACCACCTTCTGGGAAAATCTCTCCATCCTAGGAATTTCAATGTTCCTACCAGCTTTGGCTTTCTTCTTTCACTGGCCTGGCCATCCTCAGCCTACTACAACTTATCCTTTGCTACCTACAACGACCTAGAGGCACCCTACACCGTATTCCGACCGTCTTGGAGATCGGCCAAGAGATCGGACCAAGATTCCTTACCTCAAACCCTTCTCAATTCTGTGTCACTTTATTCTCTCGTTGGAGGCTCCTCATGGGCTCCCCGATCTTTCTCTCTCTGTCTCCTGCTCCTGTACCTGGACCCACCAGAAGGGGCGATGCTTCTGGCATTTGCTTCGACTCGTGGGGGTAGCTTTCAGGACTCTTCCACGATGTACTGATCCGATATCCGATTTCCATTGTATCTGTCTGCTCAGAGGATACCATCTCTGAGTGAGGTCAATGCGGAATGGAATCTTGTCTTCCTCTTTCTTTCTCCATTCTCTCCGCGTTCTTCCTTACTTTAATCAAAATTTGTTCTTTAATCATGCTTGTTCAAACTCTGTCAAAGGTACCAGAGCCTTCAAACTAATGCTATTTCTAGACTTTTACTTTTCTGCCAAATGTACCAACAACTTCACCCGAACAAAAATAATCTCATTAATAAAAAACCACAATCTCTAACTCTTCTCTAACTCTCAAAATGACTTCTAAAACATCTCACTTCTATCTCCTTCAACTTCCTCCTCCAATCTCTCCTCCGCTCCCACTTCTCCTCTCCTTACCCTCGTCTCACGGTCTCTTGCATTTCAACTGCTTCTCGAACTCCTAATTTCACTCTTCTTCTCATCTACTCACTTCCCCTCTCTCATCCCCTCTCCTTCTACTCATCCTCCTCCAAATGATTTCTTCTAAGAGCTCTGGCCTCCAATCCTAAAGATTATTTCAATGATGGAGAAGATGCCCTGGATCATCAATCTGACCTCCTATTTATGGACCCTCTGTAAGTCCCGTGCTGTCTGCCTGCCTGGTGTCAATCTCTTCGCCTTTGCTGCCTGACACTGTGCCTTCATACAGCCTGTACCTAAGAAGGGTGGCCTGTCAATCCCTCAAACTTCCGGCAGCCTGTACCACTACCGTCCTGTCGCTCCTGCTTTCTTGTCTATCTAAAGCTTTTGAATCAATTTCGTTTATCCATTTCTCTCGCAACACTCACTTCTGACCTTCTCAAAAATCGCTTTTCTGCCGTCCCGCAAGGCGTTCTACTAGTGATCTCCTAATCTCCTGTGACTCTTAGGTGTCTCCTATTTTGCATAACACTCTCTTTATTTGAACTTTTGGACATTCTGGCACAAATCTTTGCTATCTAGCACAAATCTTCAAAGCTTTTACTACCTCTCTCACACTTTTTCTTCTCTCCTTTATCTTGGTTCCTTCTTCCTCAAGACTGTTCTGGTTGACGGTCTGTTCTTCTGACTGTTCTATTTGGTGATTGTCCCAGTGATCCTGGTCCTCCCCTCATCTATTTCTTGTTCGTGATTCTCTTCTTTCCTGTCCTATCATCTCTCTATTTCTGTTGTCCCATTCACTTTCTTCTATTCCTTCGAACTTCTGCCCCGCAACCAGGAACTTAACGACTCTCAGGCTATCTAAACTGAGACTTCGAACTCAGACCTTCAGGTATTGGCTTATTCAAGGCTGGAACTGGTGAACGTCTCGCCTCAAAAACTACCTTCTCATTTTGCACTCCATCCTATCCACATGGTGTCCCCCAATTCATTTAATAACAAAGCTTTATCCCAACTATCCAACACTAAACACAAACTATTCAGACAACCTTATCAACAATCAAAACTGGAAACTTCATATCTATCTCAAAATCTATCAGCTTCTCAGGCTGGGCGTTTCTTACTCATGAACCTTCTCCCTGCTATCTTGCTGTCCAATGTCTCCGCCTGTCACTCCCTCGTATGGCACTACCATCCATATAGGACAGAAGTCCCTGGGGCAGCGGAGTATGCATCCTCCTGGGCTAAGGCTCTTCACAGCCTCTTCGTCTCATCATGAGGCTAAGGCCCTTACCTCTCAAATTCTCTCCCTTGTACTGTCTCTTTCTCTCTCTATCTTCCTTTCCACATGACTTCTCTTCTGAACTTACTTCGAATGCCTCCCCCCCTCCGCTCCCCCACTGCACTCCCCTGCTCTACTCCCTCTCCTGGCCTGCTGCACAAACCCTTTCTGCGAGGCTTCTCCCTATCTTCACCCTTTCCTCCCTAAACTCAGTAAACTCAAAAATCGTTTGGTGATCATAATAGAAGCTAACATATTTAATTAAGGAAACTATGCAGGAACTTTTTTCTAGTATCGGTCGCTTAGTAAACAACCTGACCATTACGGAGAGCACAGGTTGGTTCAGTCTGGTCTGGCCGCTTACATGAACGCTGGAATTGGATTGTGAAATTGGCTCTAAACGTAAAGGAAAATGAGGTGGCTGTTGGCGATCACGAAAAAGTGCTGCAGTGTTTCCGAGAGGATTCAGAGTTAAGGATCGGGTGGTGGAGAATGCTGACAAGGGCAAAGTTGTGGGGTTTGTGTCCCTGTCTTATTGGTGAAGGAGAGTGACGGGACTTTACTGATACAACAAGAAACTAATATCGTTCCTATGTCGCTGTCGTGAAAAAAATTAAGCTATAGGAAGGAGGATGTTCTTCAGTCTAACAGTAAAAGGGATAAAAGAAAAAATATCTTGGTAAACTCTTGCAGTAGGAAGATGAAAGGCATCAGTGATGAGCTAGGGCATACGTTTTACGGGGTGAGGCAGCGGAGGGAGGGGGGAAGGGGAGCAGGCGTGACGCAGATAGCACGTTGAGAAGAGCAGTTGCCATGAAAACAGCGATAAAAGACACGCAGGAAGGGAACCAACGACCTAACGAAAATGTAAAAAACAAAACCAAGGAAAATAGATAGAACAGACGAATAAGTTAAAGAATAAAGCAATAAATAAATAAATAAATAATAGAAATATAAAAATAAGCAAATAAAAACAATGAATAATGATAATGAAGACAAATAAGGATAATAATAATAAACTCAACTCCTTCCAACACCTGTTCCTCCGCTCTTTTCCCTTCTCTCCTTTCCTCCTCCTTCCCTCCTTCCCATGATCTTCCCATGTGTATGTATCTTCTTTTTGCTCCTTCTCCTTTTCCTCCTCCTCCTCCTCCTCCTCCTCCTCCTCCTCTCCTATTTTTCACCCACCACTCTCTCGTTCTTCCTGCCTTGACCTCCCCTTCTTCCCTCTTTTTCTTCCTCTCATGCACTCCTTATTTTTCTATTACTTCTTCCTTGCACCTTTCATTCTTTCTCATCCGTATTTCCATTCATCGTTATCTTGCTGCTCGTTCTTTACTGATTCATTTATTCAGTGAGTCAGTCAGTCAGTCAGTCACTCATTAAGGGATGAGATTTTTTTTTTTACAACAAAGGAGACAGCTCAAGGGCACACAAAAAAGAAACAGTAATAAAAAAAAGCCCGCTACTCGCTGCTCCTAAAAAAAAAGAATCAAAAGAGGTGGCCGAAAGAGAGGTCAATTTCGGGAGGAGAGATGTCCAGATACCCTCCTCTTGAAAGAGTTCAAGTCGTAGGCAGGAGGAAATACAGATGAAGGAAGATTGTTCCAGAGTTTACCAGCGTGAGAGATGAAAGACTGAAGATGCTGATTAACTCTTACATAAGGGGTTTGGACAGTAAAAGGATGAGCATGAGTAGAAAGTCGTGTGCAGCGGGGCCCCGGGAGGGAGGGAGGCATGCAGTTAGCAAGTTCAGAAGAGCAGTCAGCGTGAAAATAGCGATAGAAGATAGAAAGAGAAGCAACATCGCGACTGAATTTAAGAGGTAGAAGACTATCAGTAGGAGGAGGAGAGCTAATGAGACGAAGAGCCTCAGACTCCACTCTGTCCAGAAGAGCTATGAGAGTGGAGCCCCCCCACACGTGAGATGCATACTTCATATACGAGTTTATTTTCTATTCCTACATTTAGTGCACCAGTTATGTTAGTCTTTGATAATACTTTTTTTTTATTCTATTTGTGAGTAGATATTTTCAGTCCTCGTTATTTGTTTTACTACTTTTATTACTATCACTATTCCTACTGCTACCAGAAATCTTATAAATGTATATACTCGTATAACACCATTTGTAAGATCTTTGCCTCTGCCATCATTACTATATATTTTCATTTATATTTATCTTGGGTTAATTTTATTTTTTCAACATCCTCGTCCCTCATTTTTAGCCTCGTATCCTTCCTTCCTTCCTTCCTTCCTC
>NW_026111524.1:523164-534706 GCF_024679095.1 Eriocheir sinensis
CTTCCGTCTGACCTTCCCTTTCTCCCTTCCTCTCCCTTTCTTTTCTCCCTCTCCTATATATGTCTTTCTTCTTCCTCTCCCCTCCTTCCTCTCTTCCCTTCATTTATCATCCTCATTCTCCTCCTCATAACCGCCTGTGAGGTCGGCGATCCATTTGCAAGCAGTGACCACAACATAATCAGATGCACGAGAAACTCATTCCTAATACCTAACTATAGTAAAGCAAAGTTTATGGACCTAAGAAAAGAATTGGCTTCAGTAAATTGGAATAATTTGCTCAATAACGTCAGCGTTCAAGAAATGTATAAGTTTTACTGCACAAATCACAGCGAGCGTAAATAAATTCATCCCAGTCAAGCCACGAAGGACAGAGAATGAAAAGCCGTTTGGATGACTATTTACCTGCAGAAAATCATCGTCGAAAAAATAAAAATGTATAAGATATATAAACTGTCACACACTTCACAAGATCATACTAATTATATCAGTTTCAAGAGAGAGTGCGAAAGGAAAATCAAAAAACAGAAACGCGAATATGAGATGAAAATATCACTTGATGCGAAGAAAAATCCCAGATTTTTTCAGTTACATAAGAAGCAATAATAATAATAATAATATCGGCCCACTATTAGTAAATGGCGATACGATTAATGATGATAAAGGCATGGCGTTGGTCCTAAATTCAACCTTTAGTAGCGTATTCACAAAGGAGAACATGACATCGAACCCAGCCCCGAGGACTATCTTTCAAGGCCCTGAAGAACATAAGCTTGCGTTGGCCGAAATCGATATCAGTGAAATGCGTGCGTACCTGCAAAAAGTAGATTCAAATAAATCTCCGGGCCCCGATAATTTATCTCCTCGCGTGTTAAGAGAATGTAGTCAACAGCTAGAATTACCCATAACGTTAATGTTCAACAAGTCATTAGCACAGGCTAGTCTGCCTCTAGAGTGGAAAAAGGCCAATGTTACCCAGATATTTAAAAAAAGAGATAAAAAAAAGCCAGTAATTATCGTCCTATCAGCCTTATGTCTGTCTTAATTAAATTATTCGAAAAAATAATCAGGGATAAAATGATCACTTTCCTCGAAACAAATGATTTGATAACTGATAATCAGCATGGATTTCGTAGTAATCGATCTTGCCTTACCAACTTATCAACTTTTTTCAACGACGTTTATTCCAGTTGGGACGCCCGAGCCCCATATGACGTAATTTACCTAGACTTTCAGAAAGCGTTTGATAAAGTTCCCCACGTTAGGCTTATTTCAAAACTGCGTTCCCACGGTATTAGTGACCATCTTTGTGCGTGGATTCATGACTGGCTCACCGACAGAGAACAGAGTAGCGTAAGGTAAGGGTAGTAATTTCCTCTTATTTCTCTCTTTACTGTAAAATTTCCATGTCCCTTTCTTCCTTAAAGGAACATGGTGTTCTCTTCTAACTATCTCATGCCGGCACGTTGCCGGAGGGAGAGGTGGGTGGGGAGGAGCCTTCATCTATTCTATCCTGTCCTACCACACGTAGATTACTAGTAGTAGCGGTAGTAAACAGACACCCTCGCCATAGACCGACAGGTCTTCTGGTGTCTGTTCTTCCTATGTATTCCTATATATGTATTCCTCCTCTTCCGTCGATATAAAATTTTCACTTCTTTCTCTTTCGGCCTTCGCCTCATTTTCCTCCTCCTTCCTCCTACCCTTCCCTCATTTTCCTTTTCCTCATCTTTTTTTCCCAAACCTTATCGCATCCCTGCTCTCATCTTCTCTCAGTCACTCTTTTTCTTTACCTTTTGCAACCTCCCCTTCCTCCCATCCGTCCCTCTTTTCCTCCTTCCATCCTTTCCCGTTGCCTCGCTGTTCTCTCCTCACAAATTGATGAATGGCCCAAACGGTTTCAAGAAATTATATAGAGTAAAATAATAATAATAATAATAATAATAATAATAATAATAATAATAATAATAATAATAATAATAATAATAATAATAATAATAATAATAATAATAATAATAATAATAATGATAGCCGCTGTTGGATTCCAGGTTCTCTACAGATGCTAAGGCGATATATAAGAAAAGAAGGAGGAGGAGAAGTTCGAGGAAAAATATTAACAACGACAATAATAACAAGAACAGGAAGGAAAGGAGTAGGAAGAGAAAGGAGAGCAAAAGAACAAAAAAAAAATCGAGAACAAAGAGAAACAACAACAGCAAAAACACCATCACCACCACCACCAATAACAACAACAACAACAACAACAACAACATCAACAACAACAACCAAAACTCGGCAGACACTAAAAAAAAAAAAAAAATACAATTACAAATCAAGCTCCAGCCCGGCCATCCCCGAGGCGGAGCAGCGAGCGGCTGTTGTCACGCTCAGACAACAAGGGAGGAAGGAAGGAGTGAATAAACAGCCTGGCGCAGGAACATATTCATGATGTTGAGAGAGAGAGAGAGAGAGAGAGAGAGAGAGAGAGATAATATTTAGCTTACATTTTGTCATTCTTCACTAATCTGCGTTTTTGTTTCCTTTCTTTAAATTCATCAAATGGAGCAATCCGTTTTGTCTCCCTTCTTTCTCTAACTATCAAATGGAGAAATTCTTTTTTTTTCTTTCACAGATTTGCTTCTATTGTTCTTTTTCTTTTTGAAACACTTCAGTTGTTAGGCTAATGTGTCTTGTTTATTTACAGCATTTTCTTTGTTTTCTTACGCCTTCCTTTGACACTTTTCCTTTAATAGATGCTCACTAATATACTGCCATTTGTCTTTGTTTATTGCAAGTTTCCTACAGCTTTGTTGATGTGTGTTTCTTTTTACATTACCAAATACTGTCTTTGATATGTGTTGTCTTTCTTTTTGTGGCTCTGTACTTTTACTTCTATACAAACTGTATATGTCACCATCTCTCCTCACGTGCTTCTGTTTATTAATTATTGTCACACACACGTTATCTCCTCCTGTAGTAGTTGTCCTGTGTGGTCCGCCTCGCCGGTCAGCTGATCCTGGTGATTACCTCAGTGTCGCCGAGCTCACTAACGATGCCTTATTAACACTCTTCAGACCCAGTAAATCCTTCCTTGCTTCATTACTCACAGGAATAACAAATTATTTATATTTATATTGATTTTTCACTCACAAATCCTTTTTATGCTTTTTTTCATATTGATTGTTTATTTTCTAGTATAAGCGAAGGTTCTACTCTTCAGTGTTTTTTAAGTCCTTCAATACCACACAGTCATTAATTTTACCACATCGATTTTTTTTCTCCAAATATAAACATGACTGGTTTTGCTATTGAGTTATTTTTTTTCATTACTACAATCATTTTTTTTTCGTTGATGGATTCAAGCGGAGCGCGGCCACTGAAAATATTTCCGTTCAGAAGTATGAATGACGCTGCGCCGTGATGGAAAACTGCATGTGAAAGCGTCAACTAGTAAATGTGTAGTGTTTGGCGCGGGGTGAAGGGAGGCTGTGAGGGGGGTGGGGGCAGAGGGGTGGCGTGCGATGGGGTGGGCTTACACGGTGACTGAGAGGCGCAGAAACAGGGTAGGAAGGAGGAGAAAGTAGTGCGAGGTGGGTCAACAGGCTTGCTGGGAGGTGGAAAAACAGAGTGGTCAATAAATGCTTACTTACTTACTTGCTTACTCTGTGTGTGTGTGTGTGTGTGTGTGTGTGTGTGTGTGTGTGTGTGTGTGTGTGTGTGTATTTGTTGTGCTGTGTTGTGTTGTGTTGTGTTGTGTTGGGGGCGTGCGTGTTTCTATGTGAAGGGGGGGGGGGGGTTGCCGGTACCATCTGTTATTGGCCTAACTTGCCGCAGCTTCCTTCTCTTTGAAGTCACACAACAAAAACATTTAAATGGTAACCAAAACCTTCCGCAAAGAGGAGATCCGACGTGCCGTCTACGGCACTTGCTTGGTGGATGCGCCCGTGGGCGGGTGCAGCGTGGAGGCCGCGCCCATCCGGGTGACGGTCAGCGTCCGCCGGCGCCGCGGGTGCTGGGGTAGACTGGCCGGAGCCTGGAGAGAGGCGGCCGCGTTTTCCTTCGTCGACAGGCCGCGGGCCCCCTTCTTATCCAACGCCTTCCTGGACCTGGAGCACGTCTTCCGGTACAGCAGCGAGGCGGACGCGGGCGCGGCGCAAGTTAAGATCTGTCTGACGCTCCTTAGCGGCCAGACGCGCGTGGCCAAAGTGGGCCTGGAAGACTTCCTGGGCCAGCTGATGCAGAGCGGCCGCCCAGAGTGCTTCACCCTGTACGTCTACGAGGGAAGGTCGCCCTGCTGCAGACCCGCCAGCCATCTCCGGAGGTTCTGACGGAGTGGCTATTTGACAGGAAGGAAATGACGCCCACAAGGGTCATCTTACAAGGACCGTGCCTGCTATGACCCGAGGTCACTGTGATGATAGACAAGTGCCAAGAAAGGATGGACCCCAGCGACTCAGAAGAGAGTGCATGGAAACCCCGAAGACTCAGATGTGAGTGCATGGGAAACCCCGAAGAACTCAGATGTGAGTGCATGGAAACTCCAAGAAGACTCAGATGTGAGTGCATGGAAACTCCCGAAGAAGACTCAGATGTGAGTGCATGGGAAACTCCCGAAGAAGACTCAGATGAGAGTGCATGGGAAACCCCCGAAGAAGACTCAGATGTGAGTGCATGGGAAACTCCCGAAGAAGACTCAGATGTGAGTGCATGGGAAACTCCCGAAGAAGACTCAGATGTGAGTGCATGGGAAACTCCCGAAGAAGACTCAGATGTGAGTGCATGGGAAACTCCCGAAGAAGACTCAGATGTGAGTGCATGGGAAACTCCCGAAGAAGACTCAGATGTGAGTGCATGGGAAACTCCCGAAGAAGACACAGAGGAGAGTGTAGGTGACTCAGGCGAGGACAGTGGACTTGACACTGCTGAAAACACAGATAGGGAGAGTGGATGGGAGTCTGACGATGAAGACTCAGAGGAGAGGGTGGCTGACAAGGGCACGGAGGAGAGTGGAGGGGAGGCTGATGACAGCACAGAAGAGGAGACTAGATGGGAGTCTGAGGACGAAGACTCCGAGGAGGAGAGTGAACGGGAGACTCCCGGAGATTCGGATGGGAGTGGATGGGAGACTCTTGAAGAAGACGCAGAGGAGGAGGCTGGGCGGGGCAATGCTGGAGGCACAGAGGAGCGTGGTGGCGGCCGCAGCTTCCTGGCGAGGCGGGGGGCGGCGTGGCGTCACAACCGCCTCGCCCTGCTCCTGGCCACCGCTGCGGTCTTGGTCTCGTGGGTGCCACTCGTTGACCCTGATGAGTGGCAGTGGAGCGGCGGCGGCGGGGGGCCCCAAGACTGTGTTACTGTTGCATTTCTCATTCTTATTTACAACTTTTATCTATTATCCTACCGGTACAACTTTTCTACGTACGTACAAACAGAATGGGAAATAGTAGTAATAGTAGTAGTAGTAGTATGGGGCGGGTTGATGGGGTGGCAAGCAGGTGGTCATGGGGCTGGAAGGAGTATCTTGATAGGGGTTTAATTTGGATGTGAGGAGTGATTGAATGGTTAGAGGGTTGGTGGGCTTGTCAGTCGACGTGGTGGGTTGACGTGGTGGCTGGGAGGTTGTGATGGGTCTGGAAGAAGTGCGTTAATATGTGTTTCATTTTGAGTTGAGGGGAGTTTAGAGGTTTGGAATAGTTGAGAGGGTTACAGAGTGGAGTGTAGAAATGGTCCCAGTCAAATTGATGGGATTTTAGGCTGGTAGGAGTTTGGACATGACATTCCAAGGGATTTGGGCTGCTAAAAGCTTCATTAAAGTTGACCTGACAGTGTAAGTTGATTTACAGTTTGGCATTATATTGGTAGTAGTGTTATTAGACGAATTGGGGGGTTAAGTCATGGTCAAGGTGATTGGAGAATAATGAATTTACAGGAGATTTGGGCAGACAAGAGCTAGAGATTGACCTGATAGTGCAAGACCTTGCACCATATTGGCTGAAGGGTTGGTGGCAAGAAAGATGAAGGAAAATCAGGCTCAGGCTAAACTACATGTTGTTGGGGGTTTAGTTCGGCAGAAAGTTAGACATGATTGGCAGGAGATTTAGACAGACAAGAGGCGTAAGTTGACCTGCCTGTAAGGTCATATTGGTTGAAAGGTTGGTTGACAATGGGAAAGAGGTTGAGGGGGAAGGGCTGTAGTTTGACAGAAGTTTAGATCACCGTAAATATTAAACAAAGCGTCGACAAGGGATTAAGTTTAGCCTGATAACAGCATGTGTTAGGAAGGGTGTTGGAATCAGATTAATCACAGACGGATTGTGTGTGTCGAGTAAAGGTTAAGAAGAGCTGCTCCGATGGGGCTTGAGGTTAAAGGCAGGTCCACACGTTAGTTTTGCACAACCTTTTGTCTGCGCAGTCTTAAGACGAAATGAAAACCTTACAATTTTATTGCGTCTACACGGTACCATGATGTTTGCACCAGTTTCGCTCAGTTCAGCTTACATCGCCATGGAGGAGGTACTCCTTTTGTCAATTCTGACGTGTTGTGTTGTGAAAAAAAAAAGATTGGAACGTCTCAGAAGTACCCGGCGTTCAAAGTGGTCGCAAAAGTGGCTTTTGAAAAGGCACAATTTCTCCCATATTAAATTACTGCGTGAACTACGTGATGAGCCTAATGATTGGCGCAATTACTTGCGAATGGACATAGAAACATATACTTATTTATTGGAACTAGTGACACCCTATATTATTAAAGAAGATACGTGTATGAGAAAAGCAATTTCACCACATGAAAGGTTAACAGCAACGTTAAGATTTTTGGCAACTGGCAGAAGTTACAAAGACCTTGAATTCACAACAATCATCTCGAAACAAGCACTAAGTAAAATCATTCCCGAAACATGTGAAGCTATCTTCAAGGTGCTGAGGAAAGAATATTTGAAGGTAAGTTATAATGCTATTGTCTAGAATTTTTTTTTATTTTTACATGAACCTGAAAAGTCAATATAAGAGTTTCACAAAAGATAGGCCAAATAGAATTACAATTACTTGCAAGTAGTTCAGATTGGTTTAAATGTTGACAAGTAGTTTGCAAGGGAAGAGTGGGTCACGTCTTGATGGGCGTCTGTCTGTCGATCTTGTCCACCTTCTTGTGGGCTGATGCTTGAAATTGGCATAATTTGCCCAGTTGTTGCAGTTGTTCCTTGAGTGTGCAAATACTGTTCAGGGACGTAGTTATGTGCTACAGGCTGCGGCTGCTGCGAGATGGAGTGGTACTGTGCAACTGTTGATGGAAGAGTATGTGGCATTCTAAATTGTTGGGGCATATTCTGTTGACACCAGTTCCTTTCATTCACGAATCCAAAATCATCTTGTCGCTGCCTTGTGATATCAACAATTTTAAAGTTTTTCGTAAGCGCGCCCAACTCTGCTTCGAATAACACGTCGGAAATTAGTTTTTAAGCGACTGCGTTTTGGTAACTAGCGACGCCTCAGGTTTATTTGCCATGCTTTCCAAATACCGTAAAAGCATCATCTGCCTGTAGCGACTCCAGTTTCCTTCCTACCAACCTCATAACTTCAGTTATGTCATCCTCATTTGGAACTCCCTTTCTCTTACGAGCTGAAGAGGTAGATCTTGAAGAATTACCTGACAATATCTTGCTACTATGGACACTTGACTCTTCGGATATAGGGGTAGCAGTTGCTTCACTCCGTCCACTGTCAGTAGCATTTTCATGAACATCCTCTTCCACCTGGAAATAATAAATAATTTCATTAATACAATAATAGACGTGAAATTAGTAAATGTTTTTTTCCAAATTAAGTTGAGAAAAATAAATGAAAAAAACATCGCTGAATAACTCAACAACTATATCGAAATTCAAAAATGTAATTTTTACCTATTGTATAGCAATGTCTGTTGATTCCTATGCCGATAACCGTATTGCTCTAATGCCAAAATCGAAATAGTTATAATCTATTTAATTATGAGCTCGACACCTGATTTCTACAAATAACTGTTTTCAATGTATCAAATAAAATATATTTCATGTACAGTAGTCTTTTACAATTATGTTATCCATACGAGTGTAAAATTTAAGATACATAGCTGCAATAAAAACAATATTTTCCTTGCTTTCAAATCCTTTCCTTTCTTTTCAGTTTCCCAAGATTGAAGAGGAGTGGCTAGAAGTTGCAGCTCAGTTTGAAAGACTATGGCAGTTCCCTCATTGCTTAGGAAGCATTGATGGGAAACATATTAGGATTGTGCCACCTAAAGGAAGCGGATCATACTTTTTTTAATTATAAGAAAACCCACAGTGTTGTACTTATGGCAATAGCAAATGCCAAGTACGAATTTTTGTATTGTGATACAGGCACAAATGGTAGGATCTCCGATGGAGGAGTAATAAATAACACTAAATTTTATGAAAAACTAACTAAGAACGAGTTAAGAATTCCTAAGCCCCGGTCCATTGAAAATTCAAACACAGTTTTACGATATGTTTTTGTAGGTGATGAAGCCTTTGCTATGCGTCGAGAACTTCTTAAACCATATCGACGAGATACATTAAGGGAACGAAGAATTTTCAATTACCGCCTATCTAGGGCGAGGCGTGTCGTTGAAAACACGTTCGGAATATTGGCTTCGCGATTTCGCATTTTCCACACAAGTATTAATTTGAAGATGGACAACGTGGATACTGTAGTTCTGACGTGTTGCGCCTTACACAACTTTTTGCGCAGAAGAAGCCCAGAATCTACACCCCTCATGAAAGTATGGATCAGGAAAATATTTCTGAAATTACTGTCGAATTAGGAGAAAGATGTGACCAGAATTAGTACGACCTACAGCGTGGAACAAGAGGACATATTTTGAGCAATGCTATCGTTGTGAGACCAATTCAAAGATTACTTCAACAATGAGGGAATGTTACTTGGCAAGATACATTTGAAATTTCAACGGTTAATGATGTATTTACATGTATTACCAAATAAATTGATCATATAAATGAAATATTTTTTCTTACCTGTTCTGGTGGTTCGTCCACTGCAGACTCTTCAGTTTCATCCATGGTATTTCTAGAGTGCCTTGGGGTTTCCTGATCACTTAGAAAATGTAACAAGTCGAAATACCAAAGAGATGGCTTGTAGATTTCCTCTTCTCCAGCGCCAGATCGAGTCGAAGCATTAACTTTAGCCAGTTCTTTGCGGTAAACACTTCTCAAAGAATTTATTTTTTTTACCACCTTTTCTCTGTTGGCATTTTCATCAATTTCTTTGAATTTTTCCACTGAGCTTTCATAAGCCTTCCCCTTTTTATCCCGGTCACTATAATCCTTTGATTTGACAAGCCAAATGCATGGGAAACTTTCGTATAATGCAATAAATTCATGAGGAACTCCGAGAACATTGCCTGAGGTCAGCCATTGTCGCCTGTTGAATTCAAACTGAGGCACAAAATGAAACGAAAGACGGCGCTACCGTCTACACGTTCCGACTTGTCCGCACAGTTCACGGATAGCTATGCTCTCCTAGCTCAGTTATCGCTGCAACTGTACAGTCTTGCGCTGGAGTCAAAACTGCGCAGTTTTCCCGTCTACACACAACGTTTTATCTGCAACGTCTTGAACTGTGCAGACAAAAGGTTGTGCAAAACGTAGCGTGTGGACCTGCCTTAAGAACAGCCAACGAGACTCCAAATAAGACAAAAAGAGATGAAGTGTATTTTGTTATTTAGTTAGCAGGAAAATGAGTGAACGTAAGACTAAAAAAGCTTCGTTAACACTGCTTCAAACAACATCACCACCACCACCAACAACAACAACAACAATAAAAACAGCAACAACAGCCTCTCACCTCCCTCCTCCGCCACCTCAGAGTAATGATACATTGCCCTTCATCCTCCTTTTTTTCCCCCTTCCTTCCCTTCCCCATCTCTCCCCTTCCACCCCCCCTCCCCCTTCCCCAGCCATCTCCTCCCACCTCTCTCCTCCTTTCCTTCGCCACGTCCCTCTGCCCCTGCCTTGCTCTCCCATCCCCTCCCCTCCCTCTCGTTGTCTCTCTTCCTCCTCCTCCTCCTCATTCCCCCTCCCTCCCATCGCCTCATTTTTCACAGCTTGGTCAGTCATAAATCCCGCGAGGCGAGGCAGCCGAGGTCACGGGGTCAAAAGGCACGTGTTTATTATTATTATTATTATTATTATTATTATTATTATTATTATTATTATTATTATTATTATTATTATTATTACTGGAGTTGTAAAGATCGTTTCATCGCCAATTTTTTTGTTTTGTTTTCCTTATTGTTTCTTTCACATATTTGTCTATCTCTCTATATCTATCTTTATCTTTATCGGTCTGTCTTCCTTTTAAAAATATTATCCCTCGGTCTTTTTCTGCGTTGGCTTCACTATGTCATTTTTATACTTATTGTTATACTTATATATCCACTTATTTATGTATTTATTAATTTTTTTCGTTAAGTAAGCTCGTTAATTTCCTAGCTATATAATTACTCCGTCAACCATTTACCAATCTCCTCATGACAGCATTTCTCACACGTACAGAGGCAGCGAGCGGCGGACGAGGAGAGCCATCTTGAGGGGGTTAGCGGAGGGGGACAGACGGGGCAGCCTCACACCTCACACCTACTCTCTCTCCCTCCCTCTCCCACTCTCTCCGTGATGCAGTGTTTCGGCGCCACACAGACACGCTGCTTCGGCCGGGTAAGTATTTGAGGCTCTGTTCTGTTCTGTCCCGTGCTTCTAAAGGCTGTGGCAGGAAGGTTGAGGGCGGACCGTTGCTGTGCGGAAGAAAGGATGAAAGGAAGGATTGGTTATAGCGGTAATAGTGGTTCTTGTTGTCGTGCTGTAGTAGATGATTGTAGTAGTGGTCGTGGTGGTGGTAGTGGTCGTGGTGGTAGGATCGTAGAAGTGTGTTGTTCTCGTTGATGCCACCTTTCCCTCCAGCCTCTGTCCACACAAGGCTGCATGTACCCAAGATCTTTTTTACTCTTAAAGATCTCGCCTGTACCCGCCACACCACCGTTGCTGTGTCGCTCCAAGAAAATCCTCCACCCTCCAGGAAGCCACACACATCACCCTATGAGGAGCTTGGCAGGCCCAGTATAACGCGTTCACCAGCATGGCTGAGCCCTTCCTCGACGACTACTGTCTTCAGATAATGGGGGGAGGAGATGACAAGGACAGTACAAGGGAAGATTGAGTTAGAGGGAAGTAATAAAGGTTCTAATTTACTTGCTCAAAAGATATTGAGAGATTGGCTTAGAGAAATCAGATCAAGATGTTATTAGCACGCAAAGGTAATGAATGTTGGAAGGTGAAGAGGGAGAAGACTAAGAAGAAAAAGAGAACAAAAGATGAGAGAAAGAGAATAAAGTTCAGAAGAAATACTGGAGAAGAGTATAACGAGAAAGAATAAAGAAGAAAAGAGCAAAACTCACGAAGTAAAAAGGTAAAAGGAAGAAAAGAAACAGGAAATGAAAAAGGCGCTATCCAGTAAGCCACACGCCCACAAACATATATAT